>NC_134810.1:42317789-42319489 GCF_046742065.1 Oratosquilla oratoria | reverse complement strand
ATTAATGAAAAAAAATCCTTGAAGACCTTTTTTGATCATTCAAATTTTTTCTTCAAGAATTTTCTTAAAGAATTTTCTTCGAGTTTTTTTTTTCAAAATTTTCTTCTACGAGCATGAGACGCGTCCTCCGAGAACCTCTTGCGACGCTCAAGTTTCTCAAAGACCACTCGGTTCTGTCCAGTTGAGGGAAGGACCATGGAGGGATGAACACCTCAGCCACCTCATCCATGCTTGTTCTGGCTGCCGCCAGGTGATTTTATTCAGACAAGGGTCTGAAAGAATTTGAATTTATATACCAACACCTTCGGTGCCACGAGTTTTCAAGATTCTGCTTTAACCAATGTCCGAAAGGGGATAAAGACCTCATCTTTTTTCTAGCTTCATTTTATTATATATTTTAAGAGCGATTAAAGGGAACAAAAATACAAGCAAAGGACCGCTCCTCGAGAAAAACAAACAAACAAAAAAACTCATCAATTCGGAGTCAAGCGTCGATGTTGGGACAGATTTTATGACCGCGGGATCTTCTATAGCTCTCCCGTCTGGGGAGAGAGAGAGAGAGGGAGGGAGGGAGGGAGGGAGGGAGGGAGAGAGAGAGAGAGAGAGAGAGAGAGAGAGAGAGAGAGAGAGAGAGAGAGAGAGAGAGAGAGAGAGAGAGAGAGAAAATTATATATATATATATATAACTTTACACTTTTTTCCTACTCCATTCTCTTTTTTCCTTCCTGTTTCTCATTCTTCCCTTCCCTCCTTTTTACCCTATACCCTCCCTTCCTTCCTTCCTTCCTCCTCCCCTCAACCTTCGTCTCCTTCCCCTCCCCACCTCATCCTCCTCTATTCCTTTCTGTCGAGTAAGTATATATACTGTATAATCACTCATGCTATCCTACCACTCCTCCTCTTCTTCTTCCCTCCCCTTCCTCCTCCTTCTCTCATCATCATCCTTCCCCTTCCTTCTTCACTCTCTTCCTCTCAACTATCGTTTCGCTTTCTCTCACTTCCTCTCTTTCACCATCTCTTCCTCCTCCTCCTCCTCCTCCGTCTTCCTCTCCTCTAACTCCTCCCACTGGAACATCTACCACTCTCTCTTGCCCCCCTCGACAGCATCAATCATCGTTTTGCATCAATTAACCACCCACATCCCCCCTCCCCCCCTCCCCCGGGGGGGGGGGAATCTCTCTCCTCCCCAGTGTACCTCTCGGCGATCATCCATCATCCCCCTTAGGCTTCCAGACTTCTTGACTCTGCAATCGCAGGTACCAGTGATCGAAATGAAAGATTCATCTGAAGGGTCATCTGTGTCTTGTTGCAAGCACTCACTAGCCCCTACACCCTTCCCTTTTTATTTCTATTCATTTTATCTTATTTCTTTTTTGTTTCATCATACAAGAACAGGTGATTTGTTGGTCTGATTTACCACTGAATTACCATTGATTTACCACTGATTTACCATTGATTTACCATTGATTTACCACTTCGAAGATGTCCTCACTGTATCCTGTATATCTACGTTTTGCCAAATTGTATTTTGCCATCATTTTGTTTAGGTTCGGTTAGGTTAGGATACCTTAGGTACGATTAGGTTAGAGGTGTGGGGTAGGTTAGGTTAGGATAGAAGTTAGGAGTAGAGTAGGTTAGCTAAGGTTAGCTTAGTTACCTAACATTATGCTAGGTTAAGTTTGACTAAAGTCACGCTAGAT
>NC_134810.1:42270289-42312789 GCF_046742065.1 Oratosquilla oratoria | reverse complement strand
GTTTGTGTGTGTGTGTGTTTATGTGTGTGTATATATGTGTATGTGTTTATATGTGTGTGTGTATGTGTGTATGTGTGTGTATGTGTTTATGTGTGTGTATGTATGTGTTTATGTGTGTGTTTATGTGTGTGTGTGTATTTATGTGTATATGTGTGTATATGTGTGTGTATATGTGTGTATATATATATATATATGTGTGTGTGTGTGTGTGTGTGTGTGTGTGTGTGTGTATGTGTGTGTGTATGTGTATATATGTGTGTGTGTGTTTGTGTGTGTGTAGGTGTGTATATTTGTGTGTATACGTGTGTGTATATGTGTGTGTGTGTATGTGTGTGTATGTGTGTGTAGGTGTATGTGTATATGTGTGTATGTGTGTGTATGTGTGAATGTGTGTGTATGTGTGAATGTGTGTGTGTATGTGTGAATGTGTGTGTATGTGTGTATGTGTAAATGTGTATGTGTGTATGTGTATATTTGTGTATGTGTGAACGTGTGAATGTGTGTGTATGTGTGTGCATGCATACGTGTAAATACGTTAAAAATACACGCAAAATAATAACATGTATAAGCACATCAAAGGGCAACAGACAAGCAAAACACTCCCATGTCAGAATATCATATGAAGGCGTTATCACATTGGGCTATTTTCCCCCAACCTCCAATTAATCGGTGGTACCGCCCACCTCCAGCATATCATTTGCTGCAAATTTGCTCCAACAATCGGAGGAAAAACAGCCCAGTGTGATACCGCCTTGACACGGGAGCGTGTCAAGTTTGGACGTGTCAGGCGTGTCGGATCGGGACGAAAGTGCCAAGACTCAAGCCGGCGTGTCAGGTACTAGTCTGACACGTGTCATATAGAGAACGACGTGTCACTTCAGAGCGCAAAATGACACACACACGACCGACATCAAGACATGAATTCTTGTTCTCGCACGCGCGTGCGTACGCACACACACGAGCTCTGAGCTCTCTTCCGGGAGGGAAATAACTGTTGATCACGAGTCCAACACGTGATCCAAGACCATGGTTAATCACACACATATACACACACAGATACATACAATGATAACCCTTCCCCCCTTCACATGTTGGGTGGAGGGGCGTGACGTGGGGGGGGGCGCGTGACGTGGGGGGGGCGTGACGTGGGGGGGGGCGTGACGTGGGGGGGCGTGACGTGGGGGGGCGTGACGTGGGGAGCGTGACATGGGAGGGGGGAGGTCATTGCAACAATAAAGATCCCCATCACTCAATGGTTGCCAAAACATACAAAAATTTAATGTTCTGAAAGCCAATTTTCCCAATCTCTCAATTTATCAAAGGTCAGATTAAGTGAAGCGGCCTTGCTGTGGATGTACTGTGTCTTGCTGCATTGCTCCTGGGTGGGATGCAGGGATGACCCGTCATCCACGAGGAGCTAAGATGACAGGAGTGGAAGGGGTGGGGGAGGAGAGTGGAATGGGTGGAAGTGGATACGTGGATTGACTGGCTACCTCCCTTATAAGGGGGAAAATCTCTTAGCATATAAATAAAGACAATTTTTTTCTTCACAAAATACAACATCCAGAAATGTTCTGCCCCTGAAAGTTTGTGATGCTGATAATGCAAGTGGCTTCTGGCTCCTGAAACGTCCTGAAAGCTGAAAGGAGATCACACCGAGGTCTTCCTCGCTTTCAGAGTAACTTTCAGCTTCAGAAGTCTTCGTGAAAACAGTCGTCGTCGTCGTCGTCTTCTTCGTCTTCTTCTTCTTCTTCTTTGTCGTCGTCTTCGTCTTCTTCTTCGTCGTCTTCGTCTTCTTTGTCGTCGTCGTCGTCTTCTTCGTCTTCTTCTTCTTCTTCTTTGTCGTCGTCTTCGTCTTCTTCTTCGTCGTCTTCGTCTTCTTCTTTTTCTTCTTCTTCGTCGTCGTCTTCTTTGTCGTCGTCTTCGTCTTCTTCTTCTTCTTCTTCTTCAGGAAAATTGATAAAACGTTTTTCCCCCGATCGAAACTGCTCACTTCCAAATCTGCTTCCCAGCAATTATGTAGAATGCAATTCAATAGAGCCGTTCACACACAACCGCAAAGTTTTTCCTCGACTATGAGGTACCGTCGCGAAGGAATGGGAAGAGTGAGAGTGGAAGGAGTGGGAGTAATGGGGTGTGTGGGAGGAGAGGGAAGAGTGGGAGGAAGAGGAGAGAGAGATATGAGAGATGGGAGAGGGCGGGAGAGGGGAAAGGGTGTGAGGGAAGAGGGGAGAGGAGGGGAGAGAGGGGAGAGGAGGGGAGAGAGGGGAGAGGAGGGGAGAGAGGGAGAGAGGGGAGAGGAGGGGATAGAGGGGGAGAGATGGGAGAGAGGGAGAGAGGGGAGAGAGGGAGAGAGGGGAGAGTGTAAGACAGGTAGGGCTTATGGAACCGAGGGGAGATGACACGAGGGGAGATGAGACGAGGGGAAATGGAGAAAAAACGTAAAGGTAATGTGTAACAGTAGATGATGATGGGAAGGGAGGGAGTAGGGAAGAGGGAGGGGAGGGTGGGGAGGAAGGGGAGCGAGGGGACACGAGGAGGGAGTAGGGAAGAGGGAAGAGGGAGGGGAGGGTGGGGAGGAGGGGAGGCACCAAGAAGAGGGGAAAGGTGATGAAGGCAAAACAAAGGGATTAAAAGTGGAAATGGAGAGAAGAGAAGTGAAGATCTGGAAAGAGGGGAAACGGAGGGATTAGCAAGAAGATCTGAGGGCAGAAACGAGGACGTGGGAAGGGAAGATAGTGCTACGAAGGAAGGTAGAGAGGTAGAGATAGAGAGGGTGAGAGGAGAGGGAGAGTGGAGAGGGGGAGAAGAGATGGGGAGAGGAGAGAGGGGAGAGGAGAGAGGGGAGAGGAGAGAGGGAAGAGGACAGAGGGGGAGAGGAGAGGGGGAGAGGGAAGAGGACAGAGAGGAGAGAGAGGAGAGGGGAGAGGAGAGAGGAAAGGGGAGAGGAGAGAGAAGAGAGGGGAGATGGGAGAGGAGAGGAGATGAGAGGAGAGGAGAGGGAGAGAGGAGAGAGAAGAGAGGGGAGATGGGAGAGGAGAGGAGAGGAGGGGGAGAGGAGAGGAGGGGGAGAGGAGAGAGGAGAGGGAGGAGAGAGAGGAGAGGGAGGAGAGAGAGGAGAGAGGGGAGAGGAGAGACGGGAGATAACTGACGGCGGGAGAAGGGTGAGGGCGGAAGTGAGGAGAGGGAAAGAGGGAGGGAGAGAGGGGGAGATCGAGGGGGAGAGAGGGGGAGAGGGGGTGGGGGAGAGAGGGAGAGAGTATCATTCGTTGACCACCCTATTAGTAAACCAATTCTTACTTATTTCCTTCTTAAGTCTAAATTTGTCCAATCTAAATCCATTACTGCGAGTCCTGCCCTGTAGTCTTAATATGATGACCTTGTTTGCGTCACCCTTTGACCCACAGCAGTAAAGACCAGAGAAGATTCGAGGCACCAGAACTCCTCATCCAGCAAGTCTCGTATGTATGTATTCCATTAACGACCTGAATAATCAGGGGCCCAGTCACATCAAGCTGACGACCTGTTTCCGACCGGTCGCCGATTAGTTGTAGGTAGTCTTTGGAAATCGCAGGTAGTCGGTAACAAGATAGATAAATAGATAGATCGATAGATAGACTGATAGATATATTACAACACACACTGAATAGTCCCCAGTACATAGATTTTCATTTTATCAACCACATTAACTGTTTTCCATTTCAATTCCTTGCATTGGTTTTGTGTCGCCGACCGATCGCTTGGTCGAAGGTGGTCGGAAACAGGTCGCGAGCTCGGTGTGACTGGGGATTAACCCGAAGTAGCCGAGAATGAAGCTCTGTTCACATTAGCGGTTTGAACCGCGGCGGTAACGCAAAGTCAAGGAAAAACTGCGCGGCTGTATGTGTGAACGCCTCCAGTGACTTCCACTGTAACTGAACCGCGACGGTTGAAACCGCTAGTGTGAACAGGGCCGAAGAGAAGGTATAGAGGAGAGGACCGAAGGCATAGGACGGCGGGGAAAGGGATAAAGGTAAGTGAAGCGAGGGGAAGGGAACAGGAGGGGAAAAGGAAAGGAAGGAAAGGTAAGGGGAAGGGAAAGGGAGAGGAGGGGGAAGGGAAAGGGAAAGGAAAGGGGCAAGGGAAGGGGAAGGGGAAATGGAGGGGAAAGAAAGGGGAAAGGGAAGGGGGAAAAGGAAAAAGGAAAGGGAAGGGGGAAAAGGAGAAAGGAATGGGAAGGGGGAAGGAAGGGAAGGAGAAGAGAAGCGGAAGGGAGGGGGAAGGGAAAAGGTAGGAATGGAATGTTGAAGGGGAAGGGAATGGGAAATAGAAGGGGAAAGGAAAGGGGAACGGAAGGGGAAAGGAAAGGGGAACGGAAGGGGAAAGGAAAGGGGAACGGAAGGGGAAGGGAGGGGGAAGGGAGGGGAAGGGAGGGAGAAGGGAAAGGGAAAGGAAGGGGAAGAAGAACGGAAGGCGGAAGGGAGGGGAAAGGGAGAGAAAGGGTAAAGGGTAATGGGCAGGGAAGGGGAAGGGAAGAGAGGGAAGGGGAAGGGAAGGGGAAGACAAAGCGAAGACAAAGGAAAGAAAGGGAAAACCGAAGGGAAGGCGGAGGTAAAAACGAAGGTAAGGCGAAGGAAGGCAAGGGTCAGAAAAAAAAAGACAAAAGGCAAAAAAAAAAAAAAAAAAAAAAAAGAAAAAAAAAAAAAAAAAAGACGGGCGCAAGGAAAATGAAGGGAAAAAAGATAAATAATAAAATATATCAAAGGGCGGATGTTGATAAAATCAAAGAAAGAATTACGCGGAAAAAGGAGACGGAAGTAGAAGGGAGGAAAAAAAAAAAAAAAAAAACAATGACCGACGAGAGAGGAAGGAGCCGAGTGAGGTGTCGGTGGGCGGCATGGCGCCCACGCTCAGCCCAAATTTGCGTAATTGGAAAATGGAATATGTGGGCGTGACTACACGCGGAGCTGTCGCCAAGGGTCCCCCCCCACGCATGCACACGCACACACACACACACTCGTACGCACACACACGTGTCCAAAAATCTCGCTTCCGCTCTCCGCTCTCCTATCTTCCTCTCTCTCTCTCTCTCTCTCTCTTCCTCTCTCTCTCTCTCTCTCTTCCTCTCTCTCTCTCTCTTCCTCTCTCTCTTTCTTCCTCTCTCTACTTTCTCCCTTTCCTTCTCTCCCTCTCTCTTTCTCCCTTTCCTTCTCTCTTCTTCTTTCGCTCTCTCTCCTTCTTTCCCTTTCTCCTCTCTCTCTTCCTCTCCTTCTTTCCCCTTCTCCTCTCTTCCTCTCTTCTCTCTCCCCTCTCCTTCTCCCTCTCCTTCTCTTTCCCTCTTCTCTCTCTCTCTCTCCCCCCTCTCTCTCTATCTCTCTCTCCTCTCTTTCTCCCTCTCTCTCTCTCCAACGGTACGAAGAATTTAAACAATTTAATGAAAAAACAAGAAATCACGAAATTGAACATAAGCAACAATGTACTCAAATGGAAACACAGAACTTAGACAGGAGGTGGTTCGACCCCACGGTAGTCAACGCGTGACGGCAGTAAGAACACACGGTACGATCCCTGAGCAATCACAGAGGCAATCATGCCCATCTACCTCGCTGAGTGGACCACGTGTGAGCTATTGAGGAAGAGAAAAACCTTTACTACAAAGTAACGAATTTAACAAACACGAAAGCGCGTGAAAAATGTAAACACAAACACATTCTGGTTCTCAAAATTTTTATGTAACGAGAACCAGTAGGTAATTTGGCGAAGAAGGAAATAGGTAAAAACTGGTTTACCTATAGAGTGGTTAGTGAATGGAATAGGCTTAGTAACCATATAACGAGTGCTGAAACTATCGGTAGTTTTAAAAGATTAGATAACTTTATGTATGGGGATAACACGTGGTCATGCACATGGAACTGCCTAGTGTAGGCCTTATGGTCTCTTGCAGTCTTCTTCATTATGTTCTTGTGACTTAATAGATGGGGATGACAGGTGGTAATAAATATGGAACTGCCTAGTGTAGGCCTTATAGTCTCTTGCAGTCTCCTTCATTATGTTCTTATGACTTAATAGATGGGGATGACAGGTGGTAATGGACATGGAACTGCCTAGTGTAGGCCTTATGGTCTCTTGCAACCTCCTCCATTCTTATCGTTCTTATGACGATGCCTTTTGGGGTGTCCAGTATACCTGGACGTGGGGACGCCGTGGGCGGGGCTAATCTGGCTCCACCCACTGGCTCCGCCCACTTTTCTTCCTGGCCCCGCCCACATTTTGGGCGTGATGGAAACAGATGCTCCACCTTACATAACTAGAGACGCTTTTGAAATATAAAGATAAAAAAAAAAGATAAATAGAAGAAATAAATTGAAGAAAAAGAAAAAGATAAAAATTAATACAAGATTAGATTAGCCTAGATTAGGCTAAATCAGACAGAATATGAAAAATAAAATAAAATTAAAATTAGATAAAATAATATAAAATAAAATCAGTCTATCGCCATCACCATCACAAAGATTATCACCACCCCCATCTCCGCCACCGTCACCACCAACACCGTCACCACCACACACACTGGCCACGCCCCAACAACAATACCAGTGACCAACCGGCGCCTGGCGATTTCATTCAGGACCACCAAGGAGACCCTCACTCAGCGCCCTTTTCCTTTTCTCCTCTTCCTCTTCCTCCTCCTCTTCCTCCACTCCTACTCTTCTTCCTCCTCTTCCTCTTCCTCCTAATCTTCCTTCTTCTCCTCTTCCTCTTCCTCCTCCTCTTCCTTCTTCTCCTCTTCCTCCACTCTTACTCTTCTTCCTCCTCCTCCTCCTCCTCCTCTTCCTCCCCTCCTACTCTTTCTCCCCTTTTCTTCCTCCTCCTCCTCTTCCTTCTCCTCTTCTTCCTCTTCTCCACTCCTACTCTTTTTCCTCCTCTTCTTCCTCTTCCTCCCCTCCTACTTCTTCCTCTTCCTCCCCTCCTACTCTTCTTCCTCCTCTTCCTTCTTCTCCTCTTCCTCCACTTCTACTATTCTTCCTCCTCCTCTTCCTCCACTCCTACTCTTCCTCCTCCTCTTCCTCCCCTCCTACTCTTTCTCCCCTCTTCTTCCTCATCCTCCTCTTCCTCCCTCCTACCCTTTTTCCCCTTTTCTTCCTCCTCCTCCTCTTCCTTCCCCTCCTACTTTCTCCTCTCTTCTTCCTCTTCCTCCTCCTCTTCCTTCTTCTCTTCTTCCTTCTCCTCTTCTTCCTTCTCCTCTTCTTCCTTCCCTTTTTTCTCCCCTTCTCTTCCTCCTCTTTCTCCTCCAACCCTTCTCATTTCCTCCTGTTCCTTCTCCTCCTACTCCTTCTTCTCTTCCTTCTCTCCCCTTCCTCCTCTTCTTCGCTGCCCATTGCTTCCTCTTCCAAGAGAGACCAGACTCCAAAACTTGAAGATACGACGGCAGACATCAGAAGGAGGAGGAGGAGCAAGATGAGGAGCAGAAGGAAGACGAGGAGAAGAACGAGGAGGAGTGGGAGAGGGAAGACGAGGAATAAAAAGAAGGCGAGGGGGAGAAGGAAGACGAGGAGGAAAAGGAAGACGAGAAGGAAGACGAGGAGGAAAAGGAAGACGAGGAGGAGAAGGAAGACGAGGAGGAGAAGGAAGACGAGGAGGAGAAGGAAGACGAGGAGGAGAAGGAAGACGAGGAGGAGAAGGAAGACGAGGAGGAGAAGGAAGACGAGGAGAAGGAAGACGAGGAGGAGAAGGAAGACGAGGAGAAGGAAGACGAGGAGGAGAAGGAAGACGAGGAGAAGGAAGACGAGGAGGAGAAGGAAGACGAGGAGGAGAAGGAAGACGAGGAGGAGAAGGAAGACGAGGAGGAGAAGGAAGACGAGGAGGAGAAGGAAGACGAGGAGGAGAAGGAAGACGAGGAGGAGAAGGAAGACGAGGAGAAGTAGGAAGACGAGGAGGAGGAGGAAGACGAGAGGAGGAAGACGAGAGAAGGAAGACGAGAGGAGGAAGACGAGGAGGAGAAGGAAGACGAGGAGGAGAAGGAAGACGAGGAGGAACATGTAAGACGGGGAGGAAAAAGGAAGACGGGGAGGAAAAAGGAAGACGAGTAGGAGAAGGAAGACGAGTAGGATAAGGAAGACGTGGAGGACAAGGAAGACGAGGAGGAAAAGCAAGACGAGGAGGAGAACGAAGACGAGGAGGATAAGAAAGACGAGGAGGAGAAGGAAGACGAGGAGGAGAAGGAAGACGAGGAGGAGAAGGAAGACGAGGAGAAGGAAGACGAGGAGGAAAAGGAAGACGATGAGGAACATTGAATCAAGGACCGTTGGATAAGAAGGTTATCGTACATGAGGCAGTGAATCAAGACGTCAGTCTAATGCTCTCAGGCTCATAAGAGCATAAGACTGAAGGAGACTGCAAGAGACCATAAGGCCTACACTACACTCCTCCTCTTTCTCCCCACTCCTCCTCCTTCCTCATTCTCTTCCTCCTTCCCACTCCTCCTCCTCCTTCCTCATTCTCTTCCTCCTCCCCACTCCTCCTCCTCCTCCTATTTATCCTTCTTCTCCTCCTCCTCCTTCTAATTCTCCTCTTCTTCCTCCTATGTCTACTTCTCCTCCTCCTATTTCTCTTTCTTCTTCTTCTCCTCCTCCTCCTCCTATTTTTCCTCCTCCTACTTCTCCTCCTCCTCCTATTCCTCTTTCTTCTTCTTCTCCTCCTCCTTCTATTTCTTCTGTTCCTATTTCTCCTCCTACTCCTCCTCCTCCTCCTATTTCTCCTCCTACTCCTACTCCTCCTATTTCTCCTTCACCTCCTCCTCCTCCTTCTATTTCTCCTCCTACTTCTCCTCCTATTTCTCCTCCTACTCCTACTCCTCATCCTCCTATTTCTCCTTCTCCTCCTCCTCTCCTCCTCCCCCTCCTTCTATTTCTCTTGCTCCTATTTCTCCTCCCCTTCCTTCTTCTCCTCTTTATGTATTTCGCAGCGAAGAAAAGAGTAAACGTTTGCATGAAATGGGAGACAGAACCCCTTTCTCCAACTGTACACAAGTTCCTGTGAAGTCAACAAAGCCCTGGCAGTAGGTGCCGTGGTCAGACAGACAGACAGACAGACAGACAGACAGGCAGGCAGACAGAGACAAACAAACAGACAAGTATACAGAGGCTGGAAGCGGAAAGGCGCAGGAAGAGGAGGAGGAGGAGGAAGAGGCGTAGGAGAAAGAGGAGGAGGAGGAGGAGGAGGAGGAAGGAGTAGGAGGAGGAGGAGGAGGAGGAGGAAGGAGGAGGAGGAAGGAGGAGGAGGAGGAGGAAGGAGTAGGAGTAGGAGGAAGATAGGAGGAGGAGGAGGAGGAGGAGCGGAAAGGGGCGGAGGAAGTGGAAGCCGGGAGGTGGAAGGCAGTACGGTGGAGGCAGAGGTGGAAGGGTCAATAGGTTAGTCACGTGACCTTGGCGTCCCTTGCGGAGGAGGAAGGGGGGAGGGGGAGGGAGGAGAAAAAAGAGGAGGAGGAAGAGGAGGAGGAAGAGGAGGAGGAGAGAGAAGGAGGAGGAGAGAGAAGGAGATGGGGGAGAAGTAGAAGAAGGATGAAGACGAGGAATAAGAGGACGAGGAAGAGGAGGAGGAGGAGGAGGAGGAGGAGAATGACGACGAGCAGGGTGTGCAAGAGGACAATTGTGTGGAAGGAAGACGAAGAGGAGGAATAAGAAGAGGTGGACGACAGTGAACAGGGCGAGGAAGAGGAGGAAGAGGAGGAAGAGGAGGAAGAGTAGGAAGAGGAAGACGAGGAAGAGGAAGAAGAGGGGAGGAGATGGAGGAGAAGAGGAGGAAATGGAAGAGGAGGAGGGGAAGAAGGAGGGAAAGGAGGAGGAGGGGAAGAAGGAGGGAAAGGAGGAGGAGGGGAAGAAGTAGGGGAAGAGGAGAAGGAAGAGAAGAAGGATGATGACGATGACGATGACGAAGACGACGACGATGATGATGATGATGATAATGATGACGATGATAATGATGATGACGACGACGACGACGACGAGGTGGAGGGGGAGGAGGGGATGAGGTGGTGCAGCAGCAGCAGACAAAACGCGACGGCTATGAAGCAGCAGCTTTATATATACAAATATACACAATGGCACATGAGCGCGTATGATCCATCATGCAAACACAGTAATGCGAGGTCACACGCGCGCGCGCACACACACACACATACATACACACACACACACACACACACACACACACACACACACACACACACACACGTAAAAAAATAGAGAACACACTCCGACTTTGATGCTTATGTACGCAGATGGATTGATGGATGGATAGATGAATAGATGGACACAGGAATAGATGGGCACAGGAATAGATGAGCAGATGGACAGATGATTAGATGGATACATAATTACGATAAGATGTATAGATAGGTAGCTACATAAATAGACAGGTAGAGAGACAGACAGATAGGCTGAGACACACAGATAAATAGGTACTAACAGACAGGCTGACATGCACAAATAGACAGACAGACAGACAGAGAAAGACATCTCCGTGAAAACGCGTGACCCTTTTGAATATTTTCCAAAAAACTTTCGAGAATTTCCAAACTTCATCTTTCGCCCAACATTCTGTCTCTTCCGGAGCTTCTGGTGACCTTTTGGCTGCCAACTCGTCTCGTCTTCCAAACTCGAAGAATCTCTTCAAGAATTTTTCTTTTTCTTCTCCAAATTTCGGACCCTTTTCGGAGAGTTTGTTATATTCCATTTTCCATTACAATCACGTTTGATCTCAAGACATACCGTGACCTTATGGTTTTAGTGTTATTACTTTAACCTTCTTGGGGTTTGCAGACCTTTAGCAAGACCCAAGAGTGACCTTCAGCGCCCTCGAGCGATCTCCAATGACCTTGAATCAGCGTGAATTACCTCGAGTGACCTTGAATTACTTCAAGTGACTTGCCTTCTAGTGCCGTCGAGTGACCTTGAATAATCTCGAGTGACCTTCAGCGCCCTCGAGCGATCTCCAATGACCTTGAATCAGCGTGAATTACCTCGAGTGACCTTGAATTACTTCAAGTGACTTGCCTTCTAGTGCCGTCGAGTGACCTTGAATAATCTCGAGTGACCTTCAGTGCCCTCGAGCGATCACCAGTGACCTTGAATCAGTGTGAATTACCTCGAGTGACCTTGAACTACCTCAAATGACCCTGATTGACCTCGATTGCCGTCGACTGACCTTCAGTTATTTCAAGTGACCTTCAGTGACCTCAAGCTATCTCGACTGACCTTGAATGACCTAGAGTGTTGTCGCGTGACCTTAAATGACCGACTTTCGTCGAATAACCTTGAATTACCTTCAGTAATCTCAAGCGATCTCGAGAGAACTTGAATGACCTCGAGTGATCTTCATTGACCTCAATAGACCTTGAATGATCTCGAGTAACCTGTAATGACCTCGAGTGACCCTTAATGACCAAGTGACCCTTAATGACCTAGTGAGCCTTCATGATCTCGAGTGGTCCTTAATGACCTCGAGTGACCCTAAATGACCTCGAATTCATGACGTATGCAATGAATTTGGCTACTGTCAGGTGATCTTATTCAGTAAAAAAGAGGAAGAGGAAGAACAAGAGGCAGAAGAGGAAGAAGTGAAGAAGAAAAGAAAGAGGCAGAAGAAGAAAAGAAAGAGGCAGAAGAAGAGGGAAAAGAGGCAGAAGAAGAGGGAGAAGAGGCAGGCGGAGAAGAAGAGGCAGACGAAGATGAAGAAGAGGCAGACGAAGAAGAAGAGGCAGACGAAGAAGAAGAAGAGGCAGACGAAGAAGAAGATACAGACGAAGAAGAAGAAGAGGCAGACGAAGAAGAAGAAGAGGCAGACGAAGAAGAAAAGGCAGACGAAGAAGAAGAGGCAGACGAAGAAAAAGAAGAGGCAGACGAAGAAGAAGAAGAAGAAGAGGCAGACGAAGAAGAGGCAGACGAAGAAGAAGAAGAGGCAGACCAAGAAGAAGAGGCAGACGAAGAAGAAGAAGAAGAGGCAGACGAAGAAGAAGAAGAGAAAGACGAAGAAGAGGCAGACGAAGAAGAAAAAGAAGATGAAGAGGCAGACGAAGAAGAGGCAGACGAAGAAGAAAAAGAAAAGAATAAAAAAGGAAAAGAAGAAAAAGAAGAAGAAGAAGAAGAAGAAGAAGTAGTAGTAGTAGTCCCCACGAACTGACGGGAACATGTCCGCATCCCAAACACGACCGGAAAAAAAAAATGAAACTGAGACAAGTTTGTTGACAACGCACCGGTGGACACCACGACCTTGAAACAAGTTTCCTGAGCGGAGAACGAAACGTGACGAGGAACGGCCGAGCAGCAGGAGCGGAGGAAACGCTACGACGAGGATCTACCTCGGGCGAGCAGAGGCTTCCGAGTCACTTAATATGCAGCTATAACTCCAACGCGACTTCGAGAGTGCGTGTTCTTCGTTTTTTTCTTTATCATTTTCTGAAAAGCTCTTCGAGAGATTTTCTTTTTCTTTTTCTTTTAACGGTGGGGAGTTGAGGCTCTCTTGCAGCTTTTCCAACATTGAGTATTTCTCTTCGTTCTCCTTCAAAAGTGTCACCCTCCATTAACTTCTCATCATATTTCTCCTCAATTCCTATTATCATATTTTTCAGCTATTTTCTCCATCTTCTTCTTGGTCTTATTTTTTTTGTTTTTTTGTATCTTCTCTCTCTCCTTTTCTCTCTTCCCCCGCTCTCTCTCTCTCTTTTCTCTCTCTCTCTCCTGTCGCCCCTCCTGCCTCTCAATCCTAATCACATTCTCAGCTCCCCACCCCTCTGCCGTCTCAACTCTTCTCTCTCTCTCTCCTTCCCTCCCTCCCTCTCTCTACCTCTCTTTCTCTTGTCGCCCCTCCTGCCTCTCACTCCTACGTCCCTTCCTCACCTCCCCACCTCTCTCCCCTCTATCTCTCTCTCTCTCTCTCCTTCTCTCCTTCCCTCCCCCTCTATCTCTCTACCTCTCTCTATCTCTCCTCTTGTCGCCCAACCTGCCTCTCACTCCTAATTCCCTTCCTCACCTCCCCACCCGTCTCCTCTCTCTCTCTCTCTCTCCTTCACTGCACTGCTTCCCTCTCTCTCTCCCTCCCTGCTTCCCTCTCTCTCTCTCTCCTGCCTCTGAATCCTAATCACATTCTCACCTCCCCCTCATCTCTCTCTCTTTCTCTTCTTCTTCTTCTTCCCTCCCTCTCTCTCTCTCCTTCTCCTGCCTCTCACTCCCACTTCCCTTCTCCTTCCGCCGCCTTGCCCGCCCGTGCCCAATCTCTCATTAATTCAGCCCCATCTTCGCTTATGCTAATCACGTTTTTTCCCCCGCTGCTTAGTCAACATTATCACCCCTCTCACCTCCTCTCTCTCTCTCTTACCCTCTCTCTTTCTGTCTCTCCTTCCCTCTTATCCTCTCTCCTTCTCTCTCTCTGTCTCTCCTTCTCTCTTACCCTCTCTCTTTCACTCTCCTTCTCTCTATCTCTCCCACTCTCTATTTCTACTTCGCCATCTATATTTCCTTCTCTCTCTCCTCCAACAACACCCTGTTCCTCCCTTTCCTTCATCCACCCAGGCGTCATTCTCCTCCCACCCCCTCCCACTCTTCTCCGACTCCCACTCCTCTCACCGCCTCCCACTCCTTTCTTCGACTACCACTCCTCCCATCCCCTCCCACTCCTCCCATCCCCTCCCACTCCTTCCCACCCCCTACAACCACCTCCCACCCCCTCCCACTCCTCTTACCGCCTCCCACTCCTCTTACCGCCTCCCACTCCTCCCACCGCCTTTCACCCCCTCCCACTCCTCCCCGACTCCCATCACCTTTCCCACCGTTACAGTCACGCCAACCACCCGTAATGGCGACACGCTTCCTGTGCCTTCCACACGCGCCCGCGCGCTTCGAGGAAAGGCGGTCCTCGGGTGTTAAGAAAGAAACGAAGGTTGGTAGCTGGGGAGGAGTGGAGGGGAGATGGAGGGGAGATGGAGGGGGACGGGAAGGGGTGAGGAGGGAGAGCGGAGGGGGAGAGGAAGGGGGAGGGGGGAAAGGGGAGGGAGGGGGAAGGGGGAGGGGAAAAGGGGAAGGGGGAGGGGAAAAGGGGAAGGGGGAGGGGAAAAGGGGAAGGGGAGGGGAAAAGGGGGAGGGGAGGGGAAAAGGGGAAGGGGGAGGGGAAAAGGGGAAGGGGGAGGGGAAAAGGGGAAGGGGAGGGGAAAAGGGGAAGGGGAGGGGAAAAGGGGAAGGGGAGGGGAAAAGGGGAGGTGAAAAGGGGAGAGGGGAGGGGGAGGGGGAGGGGGAGGGGGAAGGGGGAGGGGGAGGGGAAGGGGGAAAGGGGAAGGGGAGGGAGGGGGAGAATGGGAGGGAGGGGGGAGAGTGAGAGGGGGTGGGATAGGATGCGAAGAGGAAGATGGGGAAAGGAGGAAGAGGGAGAAGAAGGAAGCGAGGGGATGGTGGTAAGGGGGAGTCCGTATTTTGAGTCCAACTCTGGTCAGGGGAGTCCGTATTTTGAGCCCAACTCGCTCACTCGTTCACTTCTCCCTCTCTCCTTCCTTTCCAGCCTCACTCCCTCCCTCCCTCCCTCCCTCCCTCCTCCTCCTCTTCTTCGCCCTCCTCATTACATTTCCCTCGGAGAGAAGTTTACAAACACTGCAGAAGTCTTCAGGATCTCTGGAGACTCCATAGTCACGAGAGCCTAAGAATCCTTCTGTCCAAGAGGTCTGACCCCGGCGCCGAAGAGAACCAGAGGTCGAAACAAGGTCATTCAACTCTTCTTCTTCTTCTTCTTCGGACGACGTCACGCTGACGTCACATCCGGTGACGTGTCCGTGACGTCATGTTACGGTTTCGTCATTGCAGCTGTACTGGTCGTTACGGTCAGACAACGGGTATGTGCAAGAAATACACGCTTTCGTACACACACGTACACACATGTACACACACGACTCGATGGCGCAGTGGTAGAGTTCTCGGCTGCCACTACGGCGGTCCGGCCTCGAATCCCGCCGAGGGCTTAAATAATGTCAGTACCGCTACGCTACGAGTCGTTACTCCAACTCTCGTAGGCCGGGAGCTGGGTGTGTGTGTGTGCGTGTAAGGCCACACCATTACCCATGGGTCAGTCATATATGAGCTCTGAGCTCTCTTCCGAGAGGGAAATAACTGTCGATCACGAGTCCAACACGTGACCCAAGACCATGGTGAATCACACAAACACATGCATTCATACTCTCTCACAATTACACACATACACACGCGCGCACACAATTACACACACACACACACACACACACACACACACACACACACACACACACACACACACACACAGGCACTGTTAGCCGAACACACTAGTTTCACAAAACTAAATTGCAAATAAACTCACGACTGCTCTGGAATAACACTCCGCCATGCACTTCCAGACACACGTGCACCAAAATACGCTCCTGCCATGCACACATGACGAAAATACAATTTTTCCTTCTCTTCCACCGAAAACATGTTTTTCGTTATTCACGAAATTTCTGAGATTATTCAACCGCTTTTGGAAAAAGTGCGTGTGTCCAGGAACATAATTTGTTCAATTCCGTTCATAAACTAAGCGCTTACGCATACATTACATTTCCTCGATTTATCATCAAGCCTTTGTTAACATAGCGTGAGGAAGGTGCCTTTGTTAACAAAGGAATTAAGGGCACCGTCTTTATATTGTGATTATTTTAATAGACCAATCGGCAACTGATAATTTCATTCGCCTTGTTAACGCCGCGATTGGTGTGTGTGTGTGTGTGTGTGTGTGTGTGTGTGTGTGTGTGTGTGTGTGTGTGTGTGTGTGTGTGTGTGTGTGTGTACCACTGCGCCGTCGACCGTGAGTGTGCGTGCGTGCGTGCGTGTCCCTCTGCTGCGTGTTTTATGACATACACATTCTTGCATGCGCGAGCCGTCTTCTATAGACAAAAGAGGAGGGGGGGCTCAGGTCACAGAGGTCATATCATGACCTTGATACACGAGGACGGAAAGAGACAGACAAAGAGAGAGAGAGAGAGAGAGAGAGAGAGAGAGAAAGAGAGATAGAGACAGAGAGAGAGAGAGAGAGCGAGAGAGAGAGAGAGGAAGGGTGGAGGCAAAAGGAGCGGAGGAGGAGGAGTGAGAGGAAGTGGGATTGTGGAACAGATAAAATCAACAAAGATAAGGCGATGGGAGTTGGCCCAGTGTCTCAACAGAAGGAAATGGAAGGGTAATGTGTGTGTGTGTGTGTGTGTGTGTGTGTGTGTGTGTGTGTGTGTGTGTGTGTGTGTGTGTGTGTGTGTGTGTGTGTGTGTGTATTCACCTTGGATTTTGTATCACGTGCTGGACTCGTGATCGACTATTTCCCTCCCGGAAGAGAGCTCAGAGCTCGTATGACCGATCTATGGGTAATACTGTAACCTTACACGCACACACACACCCAACTCCCCGCCCATGAGAGTTGGAGTAACGACTCGAAGCGCAGCGATACTGAAATTACTTCATCCCTGGGCAGGATTCCAACCCGGACCGCCGCGCCGTAGTGACAGTCGGGGACTCTACCAACCGCGCCACCGATTTGTGTGTGTGTGTGTGTGTGTGTGTGTGTGTGTGTGTGTGTGTGTGGTTGTGTGTGCGTGCGTGTGGTTGTGTGCACGTCTGTGTACCTGCGTCTGAGTGTGTCTGTGTGTACATATACTAGTACGTGTCTGTGCAACAGCCTTTCGGTAGGGTTGGATGTAAGCATATAGTCTGAACATTTCATTCCACCTCTTCTTATTTATCCACATATAAATCTTTATTCTTTCAACTTTTGTCAATAACGAGGATTCTAATTCTCAAGAAGCTTCTAAAAGTGAAGAACTACATCTACCTTTCTTCTCTCTCCATCTACTTCTCTCCTTCCCCATCTACCTCTCTCCTTCCCCATCTACCTCTCTCCCACTCCATCTACCTCTCTCCCACTCCATCTACCTCTCTCCCACTCCATCTACCTCTCTCCCACTCCATCTACCTCTCTCCCACTCCATCTACCTCTATCCATCTATTTCTTACTTTCCATCTACTTTTCTTCCATTTTCTTTCCATCCCTCTATACCCCTCTCATTCCATCTCCATTTACACGAGGTTATTCGAGGTCACGTGTCCTCTGAAGTAGCCTGTCAGCTGGCTTTCCAGTCTCCTTTAGTCTTATGCTCCTATGGTTTGCCGTAATATTGCTCAGAAAGAAACTCGACCATAATCAATACCTTGACCCTTTTCATATGTTTGCATTGTATTTGTATTTAGAGATCAAGGGGCACGAACACTAAGAAGGTTAAGAACTACTACTCTAATCGAAGTATTAGGTTATAACGCCTTCTCTACCGAGGGACGAGGCACCACGGGTATAGATACAGACCCTGCAGGCAGGGAGCAAGACTGAAAGTGGAAAACTATTATCCGATACGGGCGAGGTCAAATTGATACAAGTTCTCAAATTTGTTGGGAAGAGAAAGGAAGAGGGAGAGGGGAAGAAGGGGGGAGGGGAGAAAGAGGAGGGAGAGAAGGGGAGAGGGGAGAGGGGAGACAGGAGAGGGGAGAGGGGAGACAGGAGAGGGGGAGGGAGAGAAGGGGTGAGGGGAGACAGAAGAGGGGAGACAGAAGAGGGGAGACAGGAGAGGGGAGAGGGGTAGAGGGGTAGAGGGGAGAAGGGAGAGGGGAGACTGAAGAGGGAGAGGGGAGAAAGGGGAGAAAGGGGAGAGAGGGTAGAGGGGAGAGTGGAAATGGATAAATGAACCTAGGTTAAAACAGTGCATTCTCTTACATACAATGCTTGCACTCTCCATCTCTTCCTCTCCCTGCCTCTCTCTCTCTTTCCTTCTCTCTCTATCACTCTCTCCTTCCCTTTCTCTCTCCCTCTCTCCTTCTCTCTCCTTCTCTCTCTATCCCTCTCTCCTTCTCTCTCTCTCCTTCTCTCTCTATCCCTCTCTCCCCTTCTATCTCTATCCCTCTCTCTCCATCTCTCTCTATCCCTCTCTCCTTCTATCTCTATCCCTCTCTCTCCTTCTCTCTCTATCCCTCTCCTCTCTCTATCCCTCTACTTCTCTCTCTATCCCTCTCTCTCCTTCTCTCTCTATCCCTCTCTTTCTCTTTACTTTCTCTCTCTCTCTCTTTTCTCTCTCTTAGCACGATTGTCCACAAGAATAGAAGCGCTGGTAAACTACGGTTCATAAGAATCCTCTCTTATCTCCAACACTCGCCCAGTTTTCCCTGCCTCTCTCATCAAGCTACAGAAATAATTAGCCGCCAGACTCGGGGCCATAGGTACAATCTATACATAGCGGGTGGGATATAATCTCCCTCCCTCCCTCCCTCCCTCCCTCTCATTCTCTCTTTCTTTCTCCCTCTCTTTCTCTCTTTCCCTTTCTTTCACAATCTCACTCATTCTTTTTCTATTTTTTTTTCCCTCACTTTATCTCTCTCTATTCTTTTTCTCTCTAATTCTCTCTCTCTCACTCTCTGTCTCTCAAAGAAGTACTTCACAAATTAAATCGAAATGGCTTATCCCGGTTGTCATGGCGACCACCTTACCCCCTCCAGGACAGACAGGCAGGCAGACACCACCATCGACAGCGGATGCGCGCTAAGAAAACATGGCCAACATTAACAACAACCTCTACACCTCTCGAGCCCCTCCTGACGTCCATCTCAGCAACAACGTTTGCTCCATCTCCCCTAAGGCTGATGTCACACGGGCGGTCTACCCGCCGGACCGCGGCGGGTGAGACGCATTTCCCCACTTGAAACCGCCGCGGCCAGCCCGCCTGGCTATGTCAGACGAGAGGTTTACATAGCGTTTTACATAGGAATCAATATAAAGCGGTTCCGCGGCGGCTGACCCGCTTTGCACCCGCGGCGGCCAACCCGCTCGTCTGTCGGGGGCGTAAACGCGTTATGACATTCAGACTGTTGGAAAAGATTTGCAGTCCGCGGGTTTTAGGAAGGAATCTGATACGTTTGAGGACAATAAATTTCTTCTCCAGCTTATCAAATAACATTCTATGTCAATTATTGACAAGACAAAATATTTTGCTATGGTTATTTGACGGCGGGAAAAGTGCTGGAGGTTGACGGTACCGCCGATGAATCGGAGGTTGAAGGAAAAATAGCTCAGTGTGATAACTCCCTATCCTTTGCATTTTCCAATTTCTTATGTCTGCCGTCAGACGATTTTATTCGTCTCTCTGGCGATCGCTTATTGGCAAAGGTCATCTTTCCTCTTCCTCTCCATATCCTTGAAAATGATAAAAAAAAAGACAAAGAAAACAACGACAGCCAAAAAGCAACAACACAGAAACAAGAAAACATCAAAAATGCAAAAGCAAAAAACAAAGAAAAAAAATGACAAAGAAAACGAAAAAAAAACGACAAAGAAGCAACAACAACAACAAGAAAGCAACAAAGAAAATTATATCAACGACGACAACCACAATGACGATGACAGTGGTAACTCGCCGTGAGGATTTGAGAGATTATAATTGGCCTTATACCCAACATCCAGTAGAGTCTATGAGCATAGCGAGCCCATCCATGCATGAATTCGGAATTACTCTGCATGGGACTGTGCAGCTACATACATATACCAAGGCTTTTTCCCCCTTACAAGGGAGGTAGCCAAAAATGAAAAGGCATAAAATCATTCACACCCATTCCATCCCTGAATACACTCCACACCCCTCCACCCTCCCTCTCATCTTAGCACCTCCCGGATGACGGGTCATCCCTGCACCTTGTCCACTGCCCTGTGCAGTTATTTTGCATAAATCCACATCCACACGCGGGAAGACGCATTCATGTAAACTTGAACTTGCACACACACACACACACACACACACACACACACGATAGTCATACAAAGGCTTGTTGTCCGCCATGTAAGCATGTCGTGTTATGTGCATAGTGTGAGACGTATATCATACATACGTGTATATGCACACACACACACACACACATATATATATATATATATATTATATATATATATATATATATATATATATATATATATATATATATATATTACAGTATGTACATACTAAAGCGATCACTTTAAGTGTTAGGTATACATGTACTCTATGCATCATTGTGGCGAAATGAAATCCTGTAAATATAAAGTTAAAGTGGACCGATGCTGCCAACTGAATGACGTCACAAATCCATACGTTTCTCTGTCCGTGCGCTCCATGGAGTCTGTTTAGGGTGGGCGGGACTTCCCCCGAGTGCGACGCTGCTTATTTGACTACCCACTCACATCCCACACTTGGACGTGGCAACATGGGGAAAAAGCGCTGATGCCACGTGTCACAGAATCTATCAAGATCGTTGTTATAATACTAAGAATTGATACTAAATGTAGTATACAGATTCCTTTACTATATAAAGAATAAAAAAATCAAATAGCAGATAGATGGGAAACGCGAGAGGCGTGCACTAGGTTGATTTACCAGAATGGCTAGTGGCAAATCACAACGTCTGCCACAACGGACTCCTTGCTGTGCACGGGCTACGGTCCCCCAACATGCCCATACCGGGCCACATACTTCTTCTTAGCCACACATTCGTGGAATGAACAAGAACAAAAAATCTCTCTTCATCAGAACACATCACAGCCCGGAAGTGGAACAAGACTTAACCAAACTTTCTTATCTTGACAAAGACAAGTGCTAAAAATATCTTGAGACACAAGACTTTTATCTCTTTTGTATTTCAGTTTTTTAAGCGAATGTGTATACACGGAAGCACAAGTATCACTTAAAAGGAACATCTCACTTCCCAGCACCCTTGAGACTCCAAGAATTGTATTCCCTCCGAACTTCAGTTTTATTTTTATTTAAAGCTTCAGCTTTATTTTTATTTGTACACACGCGTGTACAAAAGCATCGCTTCACATCGTCCATATGATAGTCCATTGCACAGGAACATCTCGCTTCCCAGAATCCTTCAGACTCCAAGACTTGCACCTCCTTCATACTTCAGCATTTTGAAGTAAACATGTACACAGGCGTGTAGAAACGTATCTCTTCACATCGTCCATTGCAAAGGAACATCTCATTTCCCGACACCCGCGAGAATAATCTCCGTAAATACTGAAAAGCGGATTCGCGATGAAGAAGCCTGGTGCTCACACTCCAAAAGCATATCGAGATGAAAACAACCAAGTTACGATTTGCATTCTACGAAAACATAGATAAGGCGGGAGAGGAGAGAGAGAGAGAGAGAGAGGGAGAGAGAAAGAGAGAGAGAGAGGGAGAGAGAGAGAGGGAGGAGAGAGGGAGGAGAAAGAGAGAGGAGAGAAAGAGAGAGAGAGGGAGGAGAGAGGGAGGAGAGAGGGAGGGAGAAAGAGAGAGAGGTAGAGAGAACGAGAGAGAGAGAAGGAGGGAGAAAGAGAGAGAGAGAGGGACCGAGAGAGAGGGAGAGAGAGAGAGAGAGAGAGAGAGGGACCGAGAGAGAGAGGGAGGGAGAGAGAGAGAGAGAGAGAGAGGGAGAGAGGGAGGGAGGGAGGGAGGGAGGGGAAGGGGAGAGAGAGAGAGAGGGAGGGGGAGGGAGGGGAGAGGGAGGAGAGAGAGGGGGAGAGGGAGGGAGGGAGAGAGAAGAGGGAGGGAGAGAGAGAGGGAGGGGGAGGGAGGGAGAGAGAGGGAGGGGGAGGGAGAGAGAGGGAGGGAGGGGAGGGAGAGAGAGGGAGGGGGAGGGAGAGAGAGGGAGGGGGAGGGAGGGAGGGAGGGGGGGAGAGAGAGAGAGGGTGGGGAGGGGGACTTAGGTAGAGAAAGAAGACAGACTGAGAAAGACGGAAACAGAGAGAGAGAGAGAGAGGGAGAGGGAGAGAGAGAGAGAGAGAGAGAGAGAGAGAGAGAGAGAGAGAGAGAGAATGAGAGAGAAAGAAAGAGAGAAAGCGAGACAGGCAGAGACTCGATATCACTGAAACGTCTAAAATCTAAATCCTCCGAGGCTCAACCAGTGCAATACAGGCCCACGATCCCTCTGCCTATGAACGCCGCACGTTTCTTCTCGGCACGTTCATCCACTACAATCCGTTCATTCCCATAATGCTCACCCACAAATCCTCACCCTCTCACCCACAAATCCTCACCCACAAATCCTCACCCTCTCACCCACAAATCCTCACCCTCTCACCCACAAATCCTCACCCTCACCCACAAATCCACACCCTCTCACCCACAAATCCTCACCCTCTCACCCACAAATCCTCACCCTCTCACCCACAAATCCTCACCCTCTCACCCACAAATCCTCACCCTCACCCACAAATCCACACCCTCACCCACAAATCCTCACTCTCACCCTCTCACCCACAAATCCTCTCCCTCTCACCCACAAATCCTCACCCTCACCCACAAATCCTCACTCTCACCCACAAATCCTCACCCTCTCACCCACAAATCCTCACCCTCTCACCCACAAATCCTCACCCTCTCACCCACAAATCCTCACCCTCTCACCCACAAATCCTCACCCTCTCACCCACAAAAGCCACTACACTCCCAGTCTTCCTTGTAAGTAGGTACACAATTCTAAGGTTTTTTTTGCCTTCTTTGTACACGTTGTTGAATGTGTCCAAACATTCTTTCTCCAGGTCCCTTTCTCAGTCTTGTGAAAAGAAAGGAAAAAAGGATTAAAGGGTGAACATGTAGGAAGAAGGAGAAGAAGGAGAGGAAGAAGAAGAAGAACGCGAAGAAGAAGAAGAAGAAGAACGCGAAGAAGAAGAAAAAGAGAAGAAGAAGAGTGCGAAGAAGAACGCGAAGAAGAAGAAGAAAAACGCGAAGAAGAAAAAGAACGCGAAGAAGAGGAAGAACACGAAGAAGAAGAAGAACGCGAAGAAGAAGAACACGAAGAAGAAGACCAAGAAGAAGAACGCGAAGAAGAACGGGAAGAAGAAGAGCGCGAAGAAGAACCCAAAGAAGAACAACAACAACGCGAAGAAGAACGCGAAGAAGAACGCAAAAAAGAACGCGAAGAAAAACGCAAAGAAAAAAACGCGAAGAAGAACGCGAAGAAGAACGCTAAGAAGAAAAAGAAGGGGAAGAAGAAGAACGCGAAAAACGCGAAGAAGAAGAACGCGAGGAAGAAGAAGAACGCGAAGAAGAAGAACAACAACAACAACGCGAAGAACGCGAAGAAAAAGGAGAAAAAGAAGAAGAAAGAGTCAAACGAAGAAGGTTCCCACGCTGTCCTCGATGCGGACTGTCTGACATAAACAAGGTCATCATATTAAGACAACAGGGCAGGACTCGCAGTGATGGGTTTAAATTGGACAAATTTAGATATAAGAAGGAAATAAGCAAGAAATAGTTTACCCATAGAGTGGTCAACGAATGGAATATACTAACCACGCGGTTAGACAACTTTATGGATTGGGACGACAGGTGGTCATGGACATGGAACTGCCTAGTGTAGGCCTTATGGTCTCTTGCAGTTTCCTTCATTCTTATGTTCTTATGTACTCTCACTGTGTGAGTATATGTGTGAGTATATGTGTGTGTGTGTGTGTGTGTGTGTGTGTGTGTGTGTGTGTGTGTGTGTGTGTGCGTGTATGTGTGTCGCTCTCCCCGAGCCCTTAAACTTCCAGCCACCGTCTATCACCCCCAAGCAAGCTGCTACATTGGCCTCTGCATTGCGAGGACCATTAACAGGGCACAGGCCGAGGCA
This sequence comes from Oratosquilla oratoria, assembly GCF_046742065.1. Lineage (NCBI taxonomy): Eukaryota > Metazoa > Arthropoda > Malacostraca > Stomatopoda > Squillidae > Oratosquilla > Oratosquilla oratoria. The sequence continues at coordinate 42,289,111 of NC_134810.1, read as the reverse complement.
ATTTCAGACAAACTGCTGAACACCTTTCAGGAAGACGATGAATGGACAAGGAGAATAGAGGGGACGAAAGGAGAAGATTCAAGAAAGAGGCTAGAGGTAAGGAGACAAAGAGGAAACAAGTAAAGGGGAAAGAGAAGGACGAGGGAAAGGACATGGACAGGTAGAGATTGAAAGAGTTGATTAGGGGGTTGGGGAATAGGGGGGGGGAGAATTTTCTGCACTTGGGGATAATGCCCTACCAAAGAGGGGGATGACAGGTGGTAATGGACATGGAACTGCCTAGTGTAGGCCTTATGGTCTCTTGCAACCTCCTCCATTCTTATCGTTCTTATGACGATGCCTTTTTGGGGTGTCCAGTATACCTGGACGTGGGGACGCCGTGGGCGGGGCTAATCTGGCTCCACCCACTGGCTCCGCCCACTTTTCTTCCTGGCCCCGCCCACATTTTGGGCGTGATGGAAACAGATGCTCCACCTTACATAAGTAGAGACGCTTTTGAAATATAAAGATAAAAAAAAGATAAATAAATAGAAGAAATAAATTGAAGAAAAAGAAAAAGATAAAAATTAATACAAGATTAGATTAGCCTAGATTAGGCTAAATCAGACAGAATATGAAAAATAAAATAAAATGAAAATTAGATAAAATAATATAAAATAAAATCAGTCTATCGCCATCACCACCACAAAGATTATCACCACCCCCATCTCCGCCACCGTCACCACCACACACACTGGCCACGCCCCAACAACAATACCAGTGACCAACCGGCGCCTGGCCATTTCATTCAGGGCCACCAAGGAGACCCTCACTCAGCGCCCTTTTCCTTTTCTCCTCTTCCTCTTCCTCCACTCCTACTCTTCTTCCTCCTCTTCCTCTTCCTCCTAATCTTCCTTCTTCTCCTCTTCCTCTTCCTCCTCCTCTTCTCCAATCCTACTCTTCTTCCTCCTCCTCTTCCTCCCCTCCTACTCTTTCTCCCCTTTTCTTCCTCCTCCTCCTCTTCCTTCTCCTCTTCCTTCTCTTCTCCACTCCTACTCTTTTTCCTCCTCTTCTTCCTCTTCCTCCCCTCCTACTCTTCTTCCTCCTCTTCCTTCTTCTCCTCTTCCTCCACTTCTACTATTCTTCCTCCTCCTCTTCCTCCACTCCTACTCTTCCTCCTCCTCTTCCTCCCCTCCTACTCTTTCTCCCCTCTTCTTCCTCATCCTCCTCTTCCTCCCTCCTACCCTTTTTCCCCTTTTCTTCCTCCTCCTCCTCTTCCTTCCCCTCCTACTTTCTCCTCGCTTCTTCCTCTTCCTCCTCCTCTTCCTTCTTCTCTTCTTCCTTCTCCTCTTCTTCATTCTCCTCTTCTTCATTCTCCTCTTCTTCCTTCCCTTTTTTCTCCCCTTCTCTTCCTCCTCCACCCCTTCTCATTTCCTCCTGTTCCTTCTCCTCCTACTCCTTCTTCTCTTCCTTCTCTCCCCTTCCTCCTCTTCTTCGCTGCCCATTGCTTCCTCTTCCAAGAGAGACCAGACTCCAAAACTTGAAGATACGACGGCAGACATCAGAAGGAGGAGGAGGAGGAGGAGGAGGAGGAGGAGGAGGAGGAGCAAGATGAGGAGCAGAAGGAAGACGAGGAGAAGAACGAGGAGGAGTGGGAGAGGGAAGACGAGGAATAAAAAGAAGGCGAGGGGGAGAAGGAAGACGAGGAGGAAAAGGAAGACGAGAAGGAAGACGAGGAGAAGGAAGACGAGGAGAAGGAAGACGAGGAGGAGAAGGAAGACGAGGAGGAAAAGGAAGACGGGGAGGAAAAGGAAGACGAGGAAAAGGAAGACGAGGAGGAGAAGGAAGACGAGGAGGAGAAGGAAGACGAGGAGGAGAAGGAAGACGAGGAGGAGAAGGAAGACGAGGAGGAGAAGGAAGACGAGGAGGAGAAGGAAGACGAGGAGGAGAAGGAAGACGAGGAGGAGAAGGAAGACGAGGAGAAGGAAGACGAGGAGGAGAAGGAAGACGAGGAGGAGAAGGAAGACGAGGAGGAGAAGGAAGACGAAGAGGAGAAGGAAGACGAGGAGGAGAAGGAAGACGAAGAGGAGAAGGAAGACGAGGAGGAGAAGGAAGACGAGGAGGAGAAGGAAGACGAGGAGGAGAAGGAAGACGAGGAGGAGAAGGAAGACGAGGAGGAGAAGGAAGACGAGGAGGAGAAGGAAGACGAGGAGGAGAAGGAAGACGAGGAGGAACAAGGAAGACGGGGAGGAAAAAGGAAGACGAGTAGGAGAAGGAAGACGAGGAGGAGAAGGAAGACGAGGAGAAGGAAGACGGGGAGGAAAAAGGAAGACGAGTAGGAGAAGGAAGACGAGGAGGAGAAGGAAGACGAGGAGGAGAAGGAAGACGAGGAGGAGAAGGAAGACGAGGAGGAGAAGGAAGACGAGGAGAAGGAAGACGAGGAGGAAAAGGAAGACGAGGAGGAACATTGAATCAAGGACCGTTGGATAAGAAGGTTATCGTACATGAGGCAGTGAATCAAGACGGTCTAATGCTCTCAGGCTCATAAGAGCATAAGACTGAAGGAGACTGCAAGAGACCATAAGGCCTACACTACACTCCTCCTCTTTCTCCCCACTCCTCCTCCTTCCTCATTCTCTTCCTCCTTCCCACTCCTCCTCCTCCTTCCCACTCCTCCTCCTCCTTCCTCATTCTCTTCCTCCTCCCCACTCCTCCTCCTCCTCCTATTTATCCTTCTTCTCCTCCTCCTCCTTCTAATTCTCCTCCTCTTCCTCCTATTTCTCCTCCTATGTCTACTTCTCCTCCTTCTACTCCTCCTATTTCTCTTTCTTCTTCTCCTCCTCCTCCTCCTCCTATTTTTCCTCCTTCTACTTCTCCTCCTCCTCCTATTCCTCTTTCTTCTTCTTCTTCTCCTCCTCCTTCTATTTCTTCTGTTCCTATTTCTCCTCCTGCCTCCTCCTCCTCCTCCTACTCCTCCTATTTCTCCTTCTCCTCCTCCTCCTCCTTCTATTTCTCCTCCTACTTCTCCTCCTTCTCCTCCTATTTCTCCTCCTCCTACTCCTCCTCCTCAGCCTCCTATTTCTCCTTCTCCTCCTCCTCTCCTCCTCCCCCTCCTTCTATTTCTCTTGCTCCTATTTCTCCTCCCCTTCCTTCTTCTCCTCTTTATGTATTTCGCAGCGAAGAAAAGAGTAAACGTTTGCATGAAATGGGAGACAGAACCCCTTTCTCCAACTGTACACAAGTTCCTGTGAAGTCAACAAAGCCCTGGCAGTAGGTGCCGTGGTCAGACAGACAGACAGACAGACAGGCAGGCAGACAGGCAGACAGAGACAAACAAACAGACAAGTATACAGAGGCTGGAAGCGGAAAGGCGCAGGAAGAGGAGGAGGAGGAGGAAGAGGAGTAGGAGGAGGAAGAGGCGTAGGAGAAAGAGGAGGAGGAGGAGGAGGAGGAGGAGGAGGAAGGAGTAGGAGGAGGAAGGAGTAGGAGGAGGAGGAAGAGAAGGAGTAGGAGTAGGAGGAGGAGGAAGAAGGAGGAGAAGGAGGAGGAGGAGGAGGAGGAGCGGAAAGGGGCGGAGGAAGTGGAAGCCGGGAGGTGGAAGGCAGTACGGTGGAGGCAGAGGTGGAAGGGTCAATAGGTTAGTCACGTGACCTTGGCGTCCCTTGCGGAGGAGGAAGGGGGGAGGGGGAGGGAGGAGAAAAAAGAGGAGGAGGAAGAGGAGGAGGAGAGAGAAGGAGATGGGGGAGAAGTAGAAGAAGGATGAAGACGAGGAATAAGAGGACGAGGAAGAAGAGGAGGAGAATGATGACGAGCAGGGTGTGCAAGAGGACAAGTGTGTGGAAGGAGGACGAAGAGGAGGAATAAGAAGAGGTGGACGAAAATGAACAGGGCGAGAAAGAGGAGGAAGAGGAGGAGGAAGAGTAGGAAGAGGAAGACGAGGAAGAGGAGGAAGAGGGGAGGAGATGGAGGAGAAGAGGAGGAAATGGAAGAGGAGGAGGGGAAGAAGGAGGGAAAGGAGGAGGAGGGGAAGAAGTAGGGGAAGAGGAGAAGGAAGAGAAGAAGGATGATGACGATGACGATGACGAAGACGACGATGATGATGATGATAATGATGACGATGACGACGACGACGACGAGGTGGAGGTGGAGGGGGAGGAGGGGAGGAGGTGGTGCAGCAGCAGCAGACAAAACGCGACGGCTATGAAGCAGCAGCTTTATATATACAAATATACACAATGGCACATGAGCGCGTATGATCCATCATGCAAACACAGTAATGCGAGGTCACACACGCGCGCGCGCGCGCACACACACACACACACACACTCACACACACACACACGTAAAAAAATAGAGAACACACTCCGACTTTGATGCTTATGTACGCAGATGGATTGATGGATGGATAGATGAATAGATGGGCACAGGAATAGATGAGCAGATGGACAGATGAATAGATGGATACATAATTACGATAAGATGTATAGATAGTGTTACGAATCTCGCTCACCTATCTGACTTGCAATAGATTAAGTATGTGAAATGAGTTCCCAAGACCCCATGTCTTTGGGATAACTCAAATAGAAATTGTAAAGTTGTCAGACTCGTAACACATAGTAAGAGTGAATGGGTGACTGAGTTCCCAAGACCCCATGTCTTTGGGAAAACTCCAATAGAAATTACAAGGTCGCCACTTGATTTTATTAAAATCAAGAAAATCAAGAAAAATGAAACGCACAGAATAACGTTTAACACTATTCATTAAAACTCAACAGGATTACGTGAAGGATTACAATCACTAAACTTCAAGTGTGTAAATAAGTTTACATTCAAATGAGTAAATATATTTCAAAACAGAAGATTCCCGCTCGAAAACTTTTAACGGGGGTGAAAGAAGATTAATTAATTAATTAATACTTTACCAACGAAAAACACTGTCTAAGTCACTACTATAGACATTTCCTACTACTACATGGTGTGAAATTCTCACCCTAGCTGAGTTAATGACTCTTACGACTAATACAGGGGGAGTACAGAGGACTTACTTCAGCCGACGACCCCCTTCGAGGCACACCTTTACACTTTCCCCTCTACCCTCAAACTGAGACTGACACGCCCAAGTCGCCCTGGTTCTTCTTCAAAAAACCCTCTGATTGGCCCATAGGAATTGCGTCTATGGTGGTTGAACCTCATTGGTCAATTAACTAAAAACGTTCTCCTTCGTTCTAGGCTGAGTGTTAGAACAAATACTCCATTGAGTAGGTTTCCTTCCCACGCGTCCTCCTCAGTACTCGTCCTGTAATCTGACACTCCACGTAATCGCGGGGTGCCGTTATCCAAGCAATAAAACTATTCCCACCTTACATATATGGGAATATATGTGACACCTCCCTCTTTAAGGTTAAAAAAAAAAAATCTTGAAAAGATTTTTTTTTTTTTGTGTTTACTTGAGGGAGAATATACTTACAATATCGACAGGCAATCGGCTACCACATTGTCTTCCCTCGTACATGACGAACATCTAAATGATACTCCTGCAAAAACAAACTCCATCTGGTTAAGCGGAGGTTCTTATCTTTAAACTTGTTAAGGTACTTCAAGGGATGGTGGTCTGTGAAAACCGTTACCTGGGCACCAACATGGACATGCACAACAAAATACTTAATTGCTAAGATCATTGATGGCATACCCTTTTCTTTGACACTCTTAGATTAAGCACAACGGGATTATAAGTCTTTGTCCACTGGAACTTTGTTCCTTCCTCAATGATAGTCACTTATTGCGGGTTCACACGATACGGGGCTTGCTTGATGGGCGTCGCATCTTCCCGTCCACGTCATGCAGCGTCAGGTGGGTCCTCTCAGGGGCATCCCGAAAGCTCTCCTGGTATCGTCTCTGCAACTCCAGTAGGTCCATTCGCTGCTCAGCCGAAAGATGACCCAGCTGACTCACCACCTGTGGCCACACCTCTGCATTCGCCTTCCACGTCATCTCAAAGGTGGGGAAGGTCGAGTCCTCGTCTTCCTCAGGCCCGATGGAGACGGCATGCACACTACCGCCAGACACACCCACATCACTCTTGTCCCTCTCCTGGTACGCTTTCCACACACCGAGGTGACACAACTGCTGCTTCCGTCTCCTACCCGGAGTGACAACCACTTTGTTCAGTTCCCTCACTCGTTTTGTCACGTCGTACGGGTCGCTGAACCTCACTCCTCGTTTAAACTCTCGCACTTTCGCCTTCACTCGCTCTTGAACACTCTGCCAACATGAGGTCAACCTTCTTCTCACTGCCTCCACCGACTTCATCACTCTTGGACCACCTTTATGTCCTGCAAAGGAATTATCATGCCCAAATCGCATAACTCCTTCCCTGTAGACCTTCGGCAACACTATTTGTCGCCTATCAGACCATCCTGCGTCATCAGTAGAGCCGGTACTATCCACCCACTTGCGGAATAGTACTCCCGACTCTAAAGAGTATTCCTCTGACAACTCACTCTCACTCACCACTCCTTCCTTCCGGTCTCCCAATTCGGAGCCAACTCTCTGTAAGCCACGGGGGCTCATTGCCTCCACCTCCTTCTCTCCCATTCCCTGTAAGACACTGGGACCCCTTGTTTCTCCTTCCTTCTCTCCAATTCTTTGTGAGTCATTAGGACTCTTTTCTCCTTTCTTCTCACCCATTCTGTGTGAGTCATTTAGACTCCTCCCATCTCCTTTCTTCTCTCCCTTTCTGTGTGAGTCACTTAGACTCCGTTTCTCTCCTTTCTTCTCTCCCTTTCTGTGTGAGTCACTTAGACTCCATTTCTCTCCTGTCTTCTCTCCCTTTCTGTGTGAGCCACTTAGACTCCACTTCTCTCCTTTCTTCTCTCCCTTTCTGTTTGAGTCACTTAGACTCCATTTCTCTCCTTTCTTCTCTCCCTTTCTGTGTGAGCCACTTAGACTCCACTTCTCTCCTTTCTTCTCTCCCTTTCTGTTTGAGTCACTTAGACTCCATTTCTCTCCTTTCTTCTCTCCCTTTCTGTGTGAGCCACTTAGACTCCACTTCTCTCCTTTCTTCTCTCCCTTTCTGTGTGAGTCGCTTAGACTCCATTTCTCTCCTTTCTTCTCTCCCTTTCTGTGTGAGTCGCTTAGACTCCATTTATCTCCTTTCTTCTCTCCCTTTCTGTTTGAGTCACTTAGACTCCATTTCTCTCCTGTCTTCTCTCCCTTTCTGTGTGAGCCACTTAGACTCCACTTCTCTCCTTTCTTCTCTCCCTTTCTGTGTGAGTCACTTAGACTCCATTTCTCTCCTGTCTTCTCTCCCTTTCTGTGTGAGCCACTTAGACTCCACTTCTCTCCTCTCTTCTCTCCCTTTCTGTGTGAGTCATTTAGACTCTTCCCATCTCCCTTCTTCTCTCCCATAAACAGACGAGTGAGGTCAAACACTTCCGACTCGCTGCCTCGTTCCTCACGGAACAGGAACCTCAAGTCCACCTCTGTCTCGACTTGAGTATTTTCACTAGGGATTCTTCCCTCGGGATTCAGACTGTCCTTACATTTAGGATTTCCACAGCCTTCCCCTCTCGAGACCTTTATTGGCCTCACTTGGTCCTTAGACCCTTCTCTCTCTCTTCTCTCCCATGTAGGTGTGGGACACATCTTCCCACCCACTAAGTCATTTCCTAGAATGACTTCAACTCCTTCCACTGGCAACCGATCTACTAGGCCTATCTTTGCCTGTCCCTCATATAGAGGTGATTCCATATCTACTTCTACCAGTGGCACCTTGGCTAGGCCTCCTAGGAAGCCTATAACTACTCTCCCTTTTGCTACAGGTTTTTCAACTAAGCTACTCAGCATTACTGATTGGAGGGCTCCTGAGTCTCTCAGAATGGTCACCTCTTTTCTCTTCTCTCCCTTTATGGTGACTGTTCCTTGAAAAAGGAACGGGTCATAACCTCTCAAGTGAGGTTTCATCTCATCCTTCTCCATGCCGTCTGTGGCAACCTCCTTACTCATGAGGGCCACTACTTTGGTGGTCTCCTCCTCGTCCTCCCCCTCTCGGACTTTACTTTCTATGTGGGTGTCCCATCTATTTAATAATACTATGGGTTTAACCCCCTCTATTTCCCTTCTCCTGTGCCAACAATCCCTCGTCAGGTGACCTATCCTTCCACAATAGCTACATGAAATTATCTGTGATGACTTAATATAGTCACCTTTCTTGACCTCTAGGGATTTTGTAGGTCCACCTGAGGAGGTTGATTGTGGGATCCTCGGCTGTTCCTCTCTCCCCCTTGGAGTAACTGAGAATTTCCCTGCAGTAGGTTTAAGTATTTCATATTTATCTGCTAATACGGCAGCCTCTTCCAACTTCGAGACTTCTTTCTCCTGAAGATACAATGACACCTCTTTAGGGATGGATCTCAGATACTCTTCCATTAACATTAACTCAGCTAGTTTTCTATAATCTCCATTTACGTTACGGGATCTTACCCATTGGTCCCATAACATTCTTTTCTCTCTACTAAATTCAACGTGTGAGATATTAGATTGCTTCCTTAGATTCCTAAATTTTACCCTATAAACTTCAGGCACTAATTCACAGGCTCGTAGGATGGCTGCTTTGATTTCATCGTAATCCTTTGTTTGTGAATCCTCTAAAGCACCATAAACTCTTAGCGGCTTGCCTCTGAGGCTTGTTCGCAACAATGCAGGCCAATACTGCTTCGGCCACTGATAATCTTCCGCTATTCCTTCAAACGTTCTAAAGTAAGTATCCACCTGTGATTCATCAAATTCAGGAAGCAATTTAGCGTTATGCACTACATCAAAGTTGAGCCTTCTATTCACGAATTGAGATTCTGATAGCACTCGTCTACTTTCTTGTAAGTTAACTTGAAGTCTAAGGTTTTCATTGTCTACTCTAGCCTTTTCAGTTTCCATCTTAACTCTCTCAGTTTCTTCCCTTTTTACTTCAGCTTCTATCTTAGCTCTCTCAGTTTCTTCCCTTTTTACTTCAGCTTCTATCTTAGCTCTCTCAGTTTCTTCCCTTCTTACTTCAGCTTCTATCTTTGCTATCTCTAACTTCAATCGTAATTCGCTTAATCGAGACTCAGTGTTTTGAGATTCACCCTTCTCCATTTCCTCTTCCACTTCTTCCTCTTCCTCACATTCTGAAGTGACAAACTCTCTATCTGTCCTTCCTTCATCTCTCATTGCCCCACTTTCGTCTCGATTATGCACTATTTCTACAACAATTCTTACTAATTCAGTTTTATTCGCATCATGTGCGTACTCAACCCCTAGACTTTGTACTATGAATCTCAAGTCGTTAACAGTAAGGCTCTGTATATCCTTCTTACTAGGTTGTTTGTGTACAAACTCCACTACCTCCTCTGTACTTGTCAACTTCATTTTCTCACACTATTGATCCTATTTAATACTAAATATTTTCGTTGGTAATTCTTTCACTTTACCGTTAAAATCCTGGCAAGGTCGCCAATTTATATGTTACGAATCTCGCTCACCTATCTGACTTGCAATAGATTAAGTATGTGAAATGAGTTCCCAAGACCCCATGTCTTTGGGATAACTCAAATAGAAATTGTAAAGTTGTCAGACTCGTAACACATAGTAAGAGTGAATGGGTGACTGAGTTCCCAAGACCCCATGTCTTTGGGAAAACTCCAATAGAAATTACAAGGTCGCCACTTGATTTTATTAAAATCAAGAAAATCAAGAAAAATGAAACGCACAGAATAACGTTTAACACTATTCATTAAAACTCAACAGGATTACGTGAAGGATTACAATCACTAAACTTCAAGTGTGTAAATAAGTTTACATTCAAATGAGTAAATATATTTCAAAACAGAAGATTCCCGCTCGAAAACTTTTAACGGGGGTGAAAGAAGATTAATTAATTAATTAATACTTTACCAACGAAAAACACTGTCTAAGTCACTACTATAGACATTTCCTACTACTACATGGTGTGAAATTCTCACCCTAGCTGAGTTAATGACTCTTACGACTAATACAGGGGGAGTACAGAGGACTTACTTCAGCCGACGACCCCCTTCGAGGCACACCTTTACACTTTCCCCTCTACCCTCCCAACTGAGACTGACACGCCCAAGTCGCCCTGGTTCTTCTTCAAAAAACCCTCTGATTGGCCCATAGGAATTGCGTCTATGGTGGTTGAACCTCATTGGTCAATTAACTAAAAACGTTCTCCTTCGTTCTAGGCTGAGTGTTAGAACAAATACTCCATTGAGTAGGTTTCCTTCCCACGCGTCCTCCTCAGTACTCGTCCTGTAATCTGACACTCCACGTAATCGCGGGGTGCCGTTATCCAAGCAATAAAACTATTCCCACCTTACATATATGGGAATATATGTGACAATAGGTAGCTATATAAATAGACAGGTAGAGAGACAGACAGATAGACTGAGACACACAGATATATAGGTACTAACAGACAGGCTGACATGCACAAATAGACAGACAGACAGAGAAAGACATCTCCGTGAAAACCCGTGACCCTTTTGAATATTTTCCAAAAAACTTTCGAGAATTTCCAAACTTCATCTTTCGCCCAACATTCTGTCTCTTCCGGAGCTTCTGGTGACCTTTTGGCTGCCAACTCGTCTCGTCTTCCAAACTCGAAGAATCTCTTCAAGAATTTTTCTTTTTCTTCTCCAAATTTCGGACCCTTTTCGGAGAGTTTGTTATATTCCATTTTCCATTACAATCACGTTTGATCTCAAGACATACCGTGACCTTATGGTTTTAGTGTTATTACTTTAACCTTCTTGGGGTTTGCAGACCTTTAGCAAGACCCAAGAGTGACCTTCAGCGCCCTCGAGCGATCTCCAATGACCTTGAATCAGCGTGAATTATTTCGAGTGACCTTGAATTACTTCAAGTGACTTGACTTCTAGTGTCGTCAAGTGGCCTTGAATAATCTCGAGTGACCTTCAGCGCCCTCGAGCGATCTCCAGTGACCTTGAATCAGCGTGAATTACCTCGAGTGACCTTGAATTACTTCAAGTGACTTGCCTTCTAGTGCCGTCGAGTGACCTTGAATAATCTTGAGTGACCTTCAGCGCCCTCGAGCGATCACCAGTGACCTTGAATCAGCGTGAATTACCTCGAGTGACCTTGAATTACTTCAAGTGACTTGCCTTCTAGTGCTGTCGAGTGACCTTGAATAATCTTGAGTGACCTTCAGCGCCCTCGAGCGATCACCAGTGACCTTCAGTGTGAATGACCTCGAGTGACCTTGAACTACCTCAAATGACCTTGATTGACCTCGATTGCCGTCGACTGACCTTAAGTTATTTCAAGTTACCTTCAGTGACCTCAAGCTATCTCGACTGACCTTGAAAGACCTAGAATGTTGTCGAGTGACCTTGAATTGCCTTCAGTAACCTCAAGCGACCTCGAGAGAACTTGAATGACCTCGAGTGATCTTCATTGACCTCAAGAGACCTTGAATGATCTCGAGTAACCTTCAATGACCTCGAGTGACCCTTAATGACCAAGTGAGGCTTCATGACCTCGAGTGGTCCTTAATGACCTCGAGTGACCCTAAATGACCTCGAATTCATGACGTATGCAATGAATTTGGCTGCTGCCAGGTGATCTTTTTCAGTAAAAAAGAGGAAGAGGAAGAACAAGAGGCAGAAGAGGAAGAAGTGAAGAAGAAAAGAAAGAGGCAGAAGAAGAGGGAGAAGAGGCAGAAGAGGGAGAAGAAGAGAGAGAAAAGGCAGACGGAGAAGAAGAAGAGGCAGACGAAAAAGAAGAAGAGGCAGACGAAGAAGAAAAAGAAGATGAAGAGGCAGACGAAGAAGAAAAAGAAGATGAAGAGGCAGACGAAGATGAAGAGGCAGACGAAGAAGAAGAGGCAGACGAAGAAAAAGATGAAAAGGCAGACGAAGAAAAAGAAGAAAAAGAAAAAAGAAAAAAGAAAAAAGAAGAGGTAGAAGAATAAGAGGAGGCAGAAGAAGAAGCAAAGGAAGAAAAAGGGGTTGAAAAAAAGAGGAAGCAGAAGAAGAAAAAGAAGAAGAGGAAGCAGAAGAAAAAGAAGAGGAGGAGGAGGCAGAAGAAGAGGAAGCAGAAGAAAAGGCAAAAGAAGAAGAAAGAAGAGGAAACAGAAGAAAGAAGAAGATGCAGAAGAAGAGGAAGCAAAGAAGAAGAAAGAGAATATAAGGAAACAGAAGAGAAAGAGGAAAAAGAACAAGAAGAGGCAGAAGAAGAAGACGAAGCAGAAATCCCCACGAACTGACGGGAACATGTCCGAATCCCAAACACGACCGGAAAAAAAAAATGAAACCGAGACAAGTTTGTTGACAACGCACCGGTGGACACCACGACCTTGAAACAAGTTTCCTGAGCGGAGAACGAAACGTGACGAGGAACGGCCGAGCAGCAGGAGCGGAGGAAACGCTAGGACGAGGATCTACCTCGGGCAAGCAGAGGCTTCCGAGTCACTTAATATGCAGCTATAACTCCAACGCGACTTCGAGAGTGCGTGTTCTTCGTTTTTTTTCTTTATCATTTTCTGAAAAGCTCTTTCAGAGATTTTCTTTTTCTTTTTCTTTTAACGGTGGGGAGTTGAGGCTCTCTTGCAGCTTCTCCAACATTGAGTATTTCTCTTCGTTCTCCTTCAAAAGTGTCACCCTCCATTAACTTCTCATCATATTTCTCCTCCGTTCCTATTATCATATTTTTCAGCTATTTTCTCAATCTTCTTCTTGGTCTTATTTTATTTTTTTTTATTTTTTGTATCTTCTCTCTCTCCTTTTCTCTCTTCCCCCGCTCTCTCTCTCTCTCTTTTTTTCTCTCTCTCTCTCTCTCCTGTCGCCCCTCCTGCCTCTCAATCCTAATCACATTCTCACCTCCCCACCCCTCTCCCCTCTCCCCTCTTCTCTCTCTCTCTCCTTCCCTCCCTCCCTCTCTCTACCTCTCTTTCTCTTGTCGCCCCTCCTGCCTCTCACTCCTAATTCCCTTCCTCACCTCCCCACCTCTCTCCCCTCTTCTCTCTCTCTCTTCTCTCTCTCCTTCCCTCCCTCCCTCCCCCTCTATCTCTCTACCTCTCTCTATCTCTCCTTCTCTTGTCGCCCAACCTGCCTCTCACTCCTAATTCCCTTCCTCACCTCCCCACCCTTCTCCTCTCTCTCTCTCCTTCACTGCACTGCTTCCCTCTCTCTCTCCTTCCCTGCTTCCCTCTCTATCTCTCTCTCTCTCTCCTCCCTCTGAATCCTAATCACATTCTCACCTCCCCCTCATCTCTCTCTCTTTCTCTTCTTCTTCTTCTTCCCTCCCTCTCTCTCTCTCCTTCTCCTGCCTCTCACTCCCACTTCCCTTCTCCTTCCGGCGCCTTGCCCGCCCGTGCCCAATCTCTCATTAATTCAGCCCCATCTTCGCTTATGCTAATCACGTTTTTTCCCCCGCTGCTTAGTCAACATTATCACCCCTCTCACCTCCTCTCTCTCTCTCTTACCCTCTCTCTTTCTGTCTCTCCTTCCCTCTTATCCTCTCTCCTTCTCTCTCTCTGTCTCTCCTTCTCTCTCTCTGTCTCTCCTTCTCTCTCTCTGTCTCTCCTTCTCTCTTACTCTCCTCCTCTCTTACCCTCTCTCTTTCACTCTCCTTCTCTCTATCTCTCCCACTCTCTATTTCTACTTCGCCATCTATATTTCCTTCTCTCTCTCCTCCAACAACACCCTGTTCCTCCCTTTCCTTCATCCACCCAGGCGTCATTCTCCTCCCACCCCCACCCACTCTTCTCCGACTCCCACTCCTCCTCCCACTCCTCTCACCGCCTCCCACTCCTTTCTTCGACTACCACTCCTCCCATCCCCTCCCACTCCTTCCCACCCCCTAAAACCACCTCCCACTCTTCCCACCCCCTCCCACTCCTCTTACCGCCTCCCACTCCTCTTACCGCCTCCCACTCCTCCCACCGCCTTTCACCCCCTCCCACTCCTCCCCGACTCCCATCACCTTTCCCACCGTTACAGTCACGCCAACCACCCGTAATGGCGACACGCTTCCTGTGCCTTCCACACGCGCCCGCGCGCTTCGAGGAAAGGCGGTCCTCGGGTGTTAAGAAAGAAACGAAGGTTGGTAGCTGGGGAGGAGTGGAGGGGAGATGGAGGGGAGATGGAGGGGGACGGGAAGGGGTGAGGAGGGAGAGCGGAGGGGGAGGGAGAGCGGAGGGGGAGGGGAAGGGGGAGGGGGAAAGGGGAAGGGGGAGGGGGGAAAGGGGAGGGGGCAAGGGGAAGGGGGAGGGGGGAAAGGGGAGGGGGAAAGGGGAAGGGGGAGGGGAAAAGGGGAAGGGGGAGGGGAAAAGGGGAAGGGGGAGGGGAAAAGGGGAAGGGGAGGGGAAAAGGGGAGGTGAAAAGGGGAGAGGGAGGGGGAAGGGGGAGGGGAAGGGGGGAAGGGGAAGGGGGAAAGGGGAAGGGGAGGGAGGGGAAGAGTGGGAGGGAGGGGGAGAATGGGAGGGAGGGGGCAGAGTGAGAGGGGGTGGGATAGAATGCGAAGAGGAAGATGGGGAAAGGAGGAAGAGGGAGAAGAAGGAAGCGAGGGGATGGTGGTAAGGGGGAGTCCGTATTTTGAGTCCAACTCTGGTCAGGGGAGTCCGTATTTTGAGCCCAACTCGCTCACTCGTTCACTTCTCCCTCTCTCCTTCCTTTCCAGCCTCACTCCCTCCCTCCCTCCCTCCTCCTCCTCTTCTTCGCCCTCCTCATTACATTTCCCTCGGAGAGAAGTTTACAAACACTGCAGAAGTCTTCAGGATCTCTGGAGACTCCATAGTCACGAGAGCCTAAGAATCCTTCTGTCCAAGAGGTCTGACCCCGGCGCCGAAGAGAACCAGAGGTCGAAACAAGGTCATTCAACTCTTCTTCTTCTTCTTCTTCTTCTTCGGACGACGTCACGCTGACGTCACATCCGGTGACGTGTCCGTGACGTCATGTTACGGTTTCGTCATTGCAGCTGTACTGGTCGTTACGGTCAGACAACGGGTATGTGCAAGAAATACACGCTTTCGTACACACACGTACACACATGTACACACACGCACACACACGACTCGTTGGCGCAATGGTAGAGTTCCCGGCCGCCACTACGGCGGTCCGGGTTCGAATCCCGCCGAGGGCTTAAATAATTTCAGTACCGCTATGCTGCGAGTCGTTACTCCAACTCTCGTAGGCCGGGAGCTGGGTGGGTGTGTGCGCGTGTAAGGCCACAACATTACCCATGGGTCAGTCATATATGAGCTCTGAGCTCTCTTCCGAGAGGGAAATAACTGTCGATCACGAGTCCAACACGTGACCCAAGACCATGGTGAATCACACAAACACATGCATTCATACTCTCTCACAATTACACACATACACACGCGCGCACACAATTACACACACACACACACACACACACACACACAGGCACTGTTAGCCGAACACACTAGTTTCACAAAACTAAATTGCAAATAAACTCACGACTGCTCTGGAATAACACTCCGCCATGCACTTACAGACACACGTGCACCAAAATACGCTCCTGCCATGCACACATGACGAAAATACAATTTTTCCTTCTCTTCCACCGAAAACATGTTTTTCGTTATTCACGAAATTTCTGAGATTATTCAACCGCTTTTGGAAAAAGTGCGTGTGTCCAGGAACATAATTTGTTCAATTCCGTTCATAAACTAAGCGCTTACGCATACATTACATTTCCTCGATTTATCATCAAGCCTTTGTTAACATAGCGTGAGGAAGGTGCCTTTGTTAACAAAGGAATTAAGGGCACCGTCTTTATATTGTGATTATTTTAATAGACCAATCGGCAATTGATAATTTCATTCGCCTTGTTAACGCCGCGATTGGTGTGTGTGTGTGTGTGTGTGTGTGTGTGTGTGTGTGTGTGTGTGTGTGTGTGTGTGTGTGTGTGTGTGTGTGTGTGTGTGTGTACCACTGCGCCGTCGACCGTGAGTGTGCGTGCGTGCGTGCGTGTCCCTCTGCTGCGTGTTTTATGACATACACATTCTTGCATGCGCGAGCCGTCTTCTATAGACAAAAGAGGAGGGGGGGCTCAGGTCACAGAGGTCATATCATGACCTTGATACACGAGGACGGAAAGAGACTGACAAAGAGAGAGAGAGAGAGAGAGAGAGAGAGAGAGAGAGAGAGAGAGAGAGAGAGAGAGAGAGAGAGTGAGAGAGAGAGAGAGAGAGAGGAAGGGTGGAGGCAAAAGGAGCGGAGGAGGAGGAGTGAGAGGAAGTGGGATTGTGGAACAGATAAAATCAACAAAGATAAGGCGATGGGAGTTGGCCCAGTGTCTCAACAGAAGGAAATGGAAGGGTAATGTGTGTGTGTGTGTGTGTGTGTGTGTGTGTGTGTGTGTGTGTGTGTGTGTGTGTGTGTGTGTGTGTGTGTGTGTGTGTGTGTGTGTGTATTCACCTTGGATTTTGTATCACGTGCTGGACTCGTGATCGACTATTTCCCTCCCGGAAGAGAGCTCAGAGCTCGTATGACCGATCTATGGGTAATACTGTAACCTTACACGCACACACACACCCAACTCCCCGCCCACGAGAGTTGGAGTAACGACTCGAAGCGCAGCGATACTGAAATTACTTCAGTCCTTGGCAGAATTCGAACCCGGACCGCCGCGCCGTAGTGACAGTCGAGGACTCTACCAACCGCGCCACCGAGTGTGTGTGTGTGTGTGTGTGTGTGTGTGTGTGTGTGTGTGTGTGTGTGTGTGTGTGTGTGCGTGCGTGTGTGTGGTTGTGTGCACGTCTGCGTCTGTGTACCTGCGTCTGAGTGTGTCTGTGTGTACATATACTAGTACGTGTCTGTGCAACAGCCTTTCGGTAGGGTTGGATGTAAGCATATAGTCTGAACATTTCATTCCACCTCTTCTTATTTATCCACATATAAATCTTTATTCTTTCAACTTTTGTCAATAACGAGAATTCTAATTCTCAAGAAGCTTCTAAAAGTGAAGAACTACACCTACCTTTCTTCTCTCTCCATCTACTTCTCTCCTTCCCCATTTACAAAGGATTACAAAGGCGAAGCATGCCGACAGGAGACCTTTTGATCCATATCTAGGTCGGATGCGGAAAAAAAAATCATATTAATAATGAAACAATAAATAAAAACTATAATAATGTAAATAACAAATAAAATACATAAATAAATGCATAGGTATAGTTAAATAATAAACAAACAGGTAAATAGTAAATAATAATAAATTGACATATAACTAATAATAAATGAAAATCAGACAGACAAAGGATAACAAAACAAAAACAAATAATATAAGATAAATTATAATCATTACAGCATCTTACTTAGGTATTTATCTAACTGATTCTTAAAGCTTCGAACTGAACTACATTGCACTACCTGTGCAGGAAGTTTATTCCATTCATTTACTACACGGTTGGCAAAGTTGTTTCTACCTACTTCCAAATTGAATCTATTTCCGGACAGTTTGAGACCATTGTTTCTTGTCTGATTCTCATTCAATGTGAAAATTTTGTCACTTTTGATGTTGTCAATTCCTTTTAAAATCTTAAAGACCTGTATCAAGTCACCTCTGAGTCTACGCTTTTTTAGGGAAAAACAGATTCATGTGTGTTTAGTCGATTTTCGTATGATTTATTTTTTATATTTGGAATCAGTTTTGTGGCTCGAGCACTTATATTTCTTATAAGCCTGTCTCTTTTTAGCAATACTTTTTTCAGTTTCTTTGTCGAGCCACTTTGGGCGAGCCTGATTTGGGGGACGTCTGTCCTTCCCCATCTACCTCTCTCCCACTCCATCTACCTCTCTCCCACTCCATCTACCTCTCTCCCACTCCATCTACCTCTCTCCCACTCCATCTACCTCTCTCCCACTCCATCTACCTCTCTCCCACTCCATCTACCTCTCTCCCACTCCATCTACCTCTCTCCCACTCCATCTACCTCTATCCATCTATTTCTTACTTTCCATCTACTTTTCTTCCATTTTCTTTCCATCCCTCTATACCCCTCTCATTCCATCTCCATTTACACGAGGTTATTCGAGGTCACGTGTCCTCTGAAGTAGCCTGTCAGCTGGCTTTCCAGTCTCCTTTAGTCTTATGCTCCTATGGTTTGCCGTAATATTGCTCAGAAAGAAACTCGACCATAATCAATACCTTGACCCTTTTCATATGTTTGCATTGTATTTGTATTTAGAGATAAAGGGGCACGGGCACTAAGAAGGTTAAGAACTACTACTCTAATCGAAGTATTAGGTTATAACGCCTTCTCTACCGAGGGACGAGGCACCACGGGTATAGATACAGACCCTGCAGGCAGGGAGCAAGACTGAAAGTGGAAAACTATTATCCGATACGGGCGAGGTCAAATTGATACAAGTTCTCAAATTTGTTGGGAAGAGAAAGGAAGAGGGAGAGGGGAAGAAGGGGGGAGGGGAGAAAGAGGAGGGAGAGAAGGGGAGAGGGGAGACAGGAGAGGAGAGAGGGGTGACAGGAGAGGGGAGAGGGAAGAGAGGAGAGGGGGAGGGAGAGAAGGGGAGAGGGGAGACAGGAGAGGGGTAGAGGGGTAGAGGGGAGACTGAAGAGGAGAAAGGGGAGAGAGGGGAGAAAGGGGAGAAAGGGGAGAGAGGGTAGAGGGGAGAGTGGAAATGGATAAATGAACCTGGGTTAAAACAGTGCATTCTCTTACATACAATGCTTGCACTCTCCATCTCTTCCTCTCCCTCCCTCTCTCTCTCTCCTTCTCTCTCTATCCCTCTCTCCTTCTCTCTCTATCCCTCTCTCCTTCTCTCTCTATCCCTCTCTCCTTCT
>NC_134810.1:42135289-42265289 GCF_046742065.1 Oratosquilla oratoria | reverse complement strand
CAACAGGGCAGGACTCGCAGTGATGGGTTTAAATTGGACAAATTTAGATATAAGAAGGAAATAAGCAAGAAATAGTTTACCCATAGAGTGGTCAACGAATGGAATATACTAACCACGCGGTTAGACAACTTTATGGATTGGGATGACAGGTGATCATGGACATGGAACTGCCTAGTGTAGGCCTTATGGTCTCTTGCAGTCTCCTTCATTCTTATGTTCTTATGTACTCTCACTGTGTGAGTAGATGTGTGTGTGAGTATGTGTGTGTGTGTGTGTGTGTGTGTGTGTGTGTGTGTGTGTGTGTGTGTGTGTGTGTGCGTGTGTGTGTGTCGCTCTCCCCGAGCCCTTAAACTTCCAGACACCGTCTATCACACCCAAGCAAGCTGCTACATTGGCCTCTGCATTGCGAGGACCCTTGACAGGGAACAGGCCGAGGCAAGTTCAGAGAAACTGCTGAACGCGTTTCAGGACGACGATGAATGGACAAGGAGAGAATAGAGGGGACGAAAGGAGAAGATTCAAGAAAGAGGCTAGAGGTAAGGAGACAAAGAGGAAACAAGTAAAGGGGAAAGAGAAGGACGAGGGAAAGGACATGGACAGGTAGAGATTGAAAGAGTTGATTAGGGGGTTGGGGAATAGGGGGGGGGAGAATTTTCTGCACTTGGGGATAATGCCCTACCGAAGAGATGAGGTCACAGAAGTGGTGGAAGAGGAATTCGAGGATTGAAGAAGTCAAACGTGATCAGCATTCTTCTTCGAGTTGGGATTAGTCTCCAGTCATAGAGCACAAGAAGTAAGAAGTGACGTTGTCAGCAAGAAAGAAAGGGAATGGAGAGAGTAGGGGATAGATAGAGCAGGCAAAAAGAGGAGGAAGTGAGGTGAGAGAGATAGGGAGGAGGAGGAAACGGAGAGGGTAAACAGAGAAAGAAATAGCGTGAATAGGAAACGAGAAGAATAGAGATAGAAAGATATAAAGGAGTAGAAAGAGAAAGGGGGGAATAGGAAAGGTAAGGAGATGAAAAAGGAAATGAGAAGAAGGAGCGAGAAAGGGAAAATGAGGAAATGGAGAGGAAAGGGATAGACAGCGAAAAAGAAGAAAGAGGCGAGAGGAGGCAGTAAAATGGAACAAGAAGAAAGGAATGCAGAGGGAAGGGGAAGGATAAGGAAACAAAGAGGATGAATAAGAAGCGAGAAAAAAAAAAAAAACAAGCGTACATGGGTGGAACAGAGGAAGTGTGGAATGGAAGAGGGGAACAGGTAAAGCAACTTAAGGGAGAAAAAGGAAGATAAAGACATATGGCTAGAGAGATAAGGAAATAAAGGAGAAGGAGCATGAGCATGGAAACGTGCATTTCATGGAAAGGAAATGGAGTGAAATGAGCTGGAATGGGAAAAATGAGGCGAGACGAAATGGAATGGGAGGAGGAAAAAAAAGGAGATGACACTGAAACAGAAATGAACTGAAAGTGGGGAAACAACCGTTAATGTCCAAGTTTCGTACGGAGTATTATCGACCTTAAACGTACCGACACTAAGGTCGTGTTTCCCCTACGACGAAGGGTCAATTCCAATTTGACATCGAAAAAGGAGACGAAGGACAACAACCTGCAGGCAGATCCATCACAGTGGTCGTCGTCATCATCATCCTAAGACGAATTTACATGACACAACCGACCCCATCAGGGTTTTAAAATAGCTTGGTAATGGGCTATCTCGCTGTGGGAAAATATTCGAGTCAAAACCCAATTAGCTTGTGATGTTCTTCACTTGGGCTTTCTTGCGCATTCATTTCGACAAGAAAATTGCCATTTAATGGATGTAAATGGCTCTTTTGTTACGACAAAACCTACCTAAGAAAAAAGAAAATCTTGGCTATCTCTGGGTTTTCTCCTTGCGAGTGACCTTCGCGAGGTCGAAGATTCTTCCAGTTCGGACCAGGACCCCATCCACGGTACGATCTGGACTCAAGGCCGTAATACATCAATGCAATATACGTTTTTCTTGGCGGAAAAAAATGCCAAAAGCAAATACACTACCGAACGAAGTTGTGATCATAGGATCGAGACGCCATGTTGTCTGTCCAGTCCCGCTACAAGCACATACACTAAAGAACGAAGCTGTGACCATAGGATCTGGAGTACACCCTCAGTATTTCAGCCAGTAACTCGCACGGTACATATTTTTTAAAGTGCTACGGAGCCGAGATTCATACATTTCTTAAAACTCTGCAACTTCTGTACAACACGCAGTCTGATCGGATACAAAAATTGACCGTCAAAATCCCTGACGATGATGAAGACGATGACGATGATGAAGACGATGATGAAGACGATGATGACGACGACCTTGATGACCTATAGAATTACAATTATCGCATTAATAAATGCAGGTTAGGTTAGAATAGACGAATTTATCGTACTTTGATTTCTTCGACCATCGCATCTATCAAAACAGCGTCTCAAGCAGTCTCGTCGGCTCCGTTCGTTAGTGTATCGTTGTTTTTTTTAGGAGTTTTTTTCTGTAATTGGTTTCCGCCAAGAAAAACGTATACCACATGGATGTATTTTAATTTACAAAATTAATACTTAATTTTCTACTGCTATATCGCGTAGATGTGCACTTTCGAAAATTTACTCTACGCATAACCTAGGGACAAGGAGACACGTCATGCCCCAGTAGGTGCTGTGCCTTGCTGCATTGCTCCTGAGCCAGGGAGTGGGAAAAGCGGGGAAGGGAGCCATTGACGGCCCTACATCCACAAGGAGCTGAGGTGAAATAGAAAACGGGGTGTGTGGTGGATAGTTGCAGGCCTAGATCGGCCACTGCCCATATAAGGAAGAAGAGACCTTTAGGTTCACAGATGCACGAGTAAAGGGATATGTTGCTTCAGAATACGCCACAGTGTTCGATATATTTCGTCCTCTGAATATTTTGCGACTGAGCTGGAGTATTTGCAATAGAGATAAAGGTATTTGAAATCAAAGGTGAGGTGGGGCGGAGGAGGTGGTGGGGAGGAGGAGGTGGGGAGGAGGTGGTGGGGAGGAGGAGGTGGGGAGGAGGAGGTGGGGCGGAGGAGGAGGAGGAGAAGGGCGGAGGAGTTGAGGAGGAATAGGATGTGGGGAGGAGATGGGGGAGGAGATGGGGAGGAGGAAGAGGAGGAGGAAGAGGAGGAGGAAGGGGAGGAGGAGGAGGAAGGGGAGGAGGAAGAGTAGGAGGAGGAGGAGGAGGTGGAGGAGGAGGATGTGGGGCGGAGGGGGAGGATGTGGGGCGGAGGAGGAGGATGTGGGGCGGAGGAGGAGGTGGGGAGGAGAAGGTGGGGAGGAGGAGGAGGAGGTGGGGGAGGGAGTGGGAAGGGAAGAGGATGATGGGAGGGTTACAAGACGGTATAAAGTGAAATGGAGGGAGAAGGGAGGGAGGACAAGGGATGGTAGAGGGAGGGAGGAGAAGAAAGGGAGGAGAAGAAAGGGAGGGAGGGAGGAGAAGGAAGGGAGGGAGGGAGGAGAAGGAAGGGAGGGAGGAGAAGGAAGGAAGGGAGGGAGAGAGGGAGGAGAAGGAAGGGAGGGAGAGAGGGAGGAGAAGGAAGGGAGGGAGAGAGGGAGGAGAAGGAAGGGAGGGAGAGAGGGAGGAGAAGGAAGGGAGGGAGAGAGGGAGGAGAAGGAAGGGAGGGAGAGAGGGAGGAGAAGGAAGGGAGGGAGAGAGGGAGGAGAAGGGAGGGAGGGAGGGAGGGAGGGAGGGAGGGAGGAGACGGATAGAGGAAGGAGAGAGAGGAGAGGAAGGGAGGGAGGGAGGGAGGGAGGGAGGGAGGAGAAGGAAGGGAGGGAGGAGAAGGGAGGGAGGGAGGGAGGGAGGGAGGAGAAAGGAGGGAGGGAGGAGAAGGGAGTGAGGATTAGGGAGGGAGGGAGGGAGGAGAAGGGAGTGAGGAGAAGGGAGGGAGGGAGGGAGGGAGGGAGGGAGGGAGGGAGGAGAGGGAGGGAGGAGAAGGGAGGGAGGGAGGGAGGAGAAAGGAGGGAGGGAGGAGAAAGGAGGGAGGGAGGGAGGAGGAGAAGGAAGAGAGGGAGGGAGGGAGGAGATGAAGGGAGGGAGGGAGGAGAAGGAAGGGAGGAGAAGGAAGGGAGGGAGGAGAAGGAAGGGAGGGAGGAGGAGGAAGGGAGGGAGGGAGGGAGGGAGGAGGAGGGAGGGAGGAGGAGGGAGGGAGGGAGGAGAAAGGAGGGAGGGAGGGAGGAGAAAGGAGGGAGGGAGGAGAAAGGAGGGAGGGAGGGAGGGAGGAGAAAGGAGGGAGGGAGGGAGGGAGGGAGGAGAAGGAAGGGAGGGGAGGAAGGGAGGGAGGAGGAGAAGGAAGGGAAAAGGAGAAGGAAGGGAGGGAGGAGGCGGATAGAAGAAAGAGAGAGAGGAGAGGAAGGAGAACATAACATAAGAACACAAGAATAAAGGAGACGGCAAGAGATCATAAGGCCTACACTAGGCAACTCCGTATCCATCACCACCTGTCATCCCCATCCATAAAGTTGTCTAATTTTTTTTTTTTTTTAATGATAGTTTCAGCGCTTACTACATGGTTACCAAGTTTATTCCATTCATCGACCACCCTATTAGTAAACCAATTCTTGCCTATTTCCTTCTTAAATCTAAATTTGTCCAGTTTATACCCATTACTGCGAGTCCTGCCCTGTTGTTTTATTATGATGACCTTGTTTGCATCACCCTTGTAAGAGCGAGAGGAAGGAGAGGGAGGTAGGGAGGCAGAGGAGGAGAGGGAGGTAGGGAGGCAGAGGAGGGGAGGAAGGAAAGGGAGGGAGAGGAGAGTGAGGGAGGGAGGGGGAGGAGAAAGAAGAGGATCGCACTATCAAAAAACTACCTTAAGGACTTAAACACCTTTAATAAAAAAAAATTCTTTAGGCCGTGTAATCGGCCCAGAGGTAGAAAGAGGTCATTTTGAAATGCAAAGCGTGGCAGGTAAACACGTACGAATGTCCTAATTAAAGACATACGAATATAAATTTGCATATATATGAATATACTCACGAACACACACATACAAAATATGTATGCATGTGTGTATGCACATTCATGGGCATATTTACATATTTAATATTAATTACCTTGCATAAACTAGCAATTTGGTCTAATAGACAAAATTAAATCTTTCTGAAGCAACATAATTATAAACCAAAAGACCACGTATGTAAAATAATTCGGTTTTTCCAAATTAAGTATTCGTTTTTCTACCCAAGACAAAAGAGATACTGCCTTATATGGTCAAGTGCTTTTCGCACGGCGTCGTCAGCAATACAACCCTCACGCCTATGCATGGTCGTTAAAAATTCACTGTGATTTAAGTTTCTTACGAAAATAACGATATATAATTTTCTGCACGAAATTATACATTTAGACACGACCAACAAGGGTTGTAGATAACTGTTATCGCTATCAAACAACTAGCGTTTGTTAACAGGTACTGTCTTGGTACCATCAACGATACATCGCAAGCTTGTCCAGATTGTACATTTTGAGCTTAATTTGATATAACAGTACTCCCAATTCTTCACATCACTCGCCTGTTACATTATCAATATAATAAAATGTATCCTTGATCACATTAGTACTTATTTTCCCTTTTATTTTGTGGTGTAATTAACATGAACCTATCCTAACAAAAAAGAAAAAAAGAAAAACGTACCTTGCACTTGATTTATGGTCCTGCGCTGTTTAGAATTCCATCAGTGGTCTCCTTTGTATATCACAATAAAAACATAATATTTTTTTCTGTTTTAAAACACTGACATTCACAATTGCACAGCAATAGGTATGTGACGAGCAAACTTAAGAACAAACCACAACACAACCGAATACACACTCGGCCACGATTCAAGCATACCGCTAGTGTACTGACCCCAAACCTAACCCTCACGTTCTTCGAGTCAACTTTTTATCTTTGGGTTTATCTATTTTGATTGGTCATCAAATAAAGAGGGAATGAGTGTGGAATGAGATGAAATTATTGCCTTTCAATACAGTAGCCTTGGTTTATAAATGTATGAAAATTTTTCTTGAACTGATCATATTTGTCGGCGGAAAAGACTGTCAATCAGTGAGAGTGTGACGAAAGCGGGGGGGCGGAAGTAGAGGACGGAAGAGTCAGCGAGTTTTTTTTTTTTTTTTTCTGTGCCCTCAAAGTTGACACAACACGATCGCATGGCTAGCCTCAGACATCACGAAATATTGCAAGTTTAGAATTTGAGCCTCCATACAATATATTGAATTTACATTAGATATATAAAGGATGGAAGCTGAACTGAAAAGTGGCGCTATTTAATATATATTTCGTTTGACTAATTCCGGCACTATTAATATTACTTTAATTTTCTAACAGAGAGAATTGTTTCTATATTTTCTAAACTCTGCACATGGATATTTGTTCATTTGATAGTCGCGCAAGTTCACAATGGTAGGAATTCGCTTCATCCATTTTTGTTTTTGTCGACACAAGATCTTCCGTCGTCTTCACCCTCGAGCACAGTGACTGTCGACTCTTCCTCGACCCACAAATGAATAAAAAGATAAATAGCTAGAGAAATAAATAAATAAAAAATATAAATAAATCTGTTACTTGGTTAATAGAATGATAGATATGTAAATTATTACATGAATGAACAATAAAACAGATAAATCAATAAATTAATCAATGAGCAAATAGATTAATAAATTAATGAATAAAATAACTAATATAATGCACAGAAAAATGTAAAAACATGATAATTAGCTTCTGAATAAAATATTTATGTAAAGAAACTAAACTGCTCGAACGTCGCACGTAAAAAGATTATAAAGATTAAGTATCTAACCAACCACTCTCAACCAAACAGCAAGGCTAGATGAAAGTTAGGCTTAGCTAAGACAAATGTAGCCAATAAATCATACGAAATGCTACCGCCCTGATGATCTTAATTGTCTCTCTGAAGTTGGAAGGAAACAAATGATTCGGAAATCGTTCTACGAGGTGTTATGCTCAGTTCGGGTCCGCGCGGGAAAACGACAAACCCAGTGAAATATAAACACATTCGTTAGCCATAAATGAGACACCAATTTAAATGCATCTTACTTATTTGGTGTTTAGATGACGTCTTCTCGAAAATTAGTATCCTCTTCAAACTGGCTTAATTTTTTTCTTTTCTTTTTTAGTTGATCTTTTTACAATTTTCAGTTCTTCATCGTAGCTCCTTCCGATTTTTCTTCTGGAGTGTCTTAGCCAGCTAGGATATAATTATATATATTTTCTTTTATTTTATCTTGCTTGATTTCGTTTATTTATTAATCAAATTATTTTTGTGTGGTTCAAATAATTGGTGTTTCTCTGATGCACGTCTAACTCGAATATATAGGTTCAAATGAATTCGGTTTGATCTTTCTATCTTATTTTCCTAGTAAGAAATAACGTCTCTATTATTGAGGGACCTCAATTTAGTTATTGAGGGACCTCAATTTAGTAATTATGCTGTTTTTTCAATTAGTCTAGCAGTTTTAATGGTGTTTTGCATAATATTTAGTTTTATTTATTTGTCATTACTGTGATCTATTTTTGAGATTGCATAATTATGGATCAACATTCTCAATCTTGCTTTAATTTTTTTCTAAATGTAACATCTCTTAGATGATAAGCAATATTTTCATTAAAGGCTATTTAGTGTATATTTTTCTTAGGTTATAATATATTATTACACAAGTTTCTCATTGATGTAATTAACTTCGTTCTGTATTTATATTCTTCCAACTTTGCCATATTTCTTTATATTTTCTCGTTCTCAAAAATACATTTCTTCTTCATTTGGTTAGATTTTTTCTATTAATTCATTTTGAGTGCAGTGTTCAAATAATGACTTAAGAATTATACAAATAGAAAGAATATATATATTTGTCATTTTGTAGAAGGGATTGTAACAGCAAATTGGTCAGGTTTACCCGATTTTGAGAGCGGTTTTCGATAAATTGCCCCCCCCCCATTTCAAATTTGTTGACAAGCTACCACCAGAGAAAAAAAGCCTTATACAGCAAAACACGTAATATAGTGATAATCATAACAATGAACTAAGTTACATACATACATACATGCATACATACATACATACGTGCATACATATTTGCATACATACATGCATACATATTTGCATACATACATATATGTATGCATACATACTTGCATACATACATACATACATACATATTTGCATACATACATGCATACACACACATACATACATACATACATACATACATACTTGCATACATATATACATACTTGCATACATACATATATACATACATACATATATACATACATGCATACATACATGCATACATACATACATACACACATACATACATACATACATACATACATACATACATACATGTATACATACATACATACATACACACATACACCAAGGGCTTCTTCCATCTCACAAGGGAGGTAGCCAAAATCGAATGGCATAATTCCACTCTTATCCACTTCATCCCCACCCACTCCACTCCCATTCAACACCCCTCCCTCCCTCCCTCTTTTCTTGGCTCCTCCTGAATGACGGGTCATCCCTGCATCTCGCCCACTGTCCTGGGTCAGAAGCAATGCAGCAAGACACAGCACACCCGCAGCAAAGCCGCTTCATTTAATCGCCAACCCCCCCTCTCCGTCCCTTCATGCAGAAAAAGAGAAGACGGGGAGGAATCCCTTCGGGCTCCGTCAAAATATCTTTCACACGGAACCACTCTCTGAACTAGATTAGCTGACAAAAAAAAAAAATGTTAGATTCAGTTTGAGGATTTCTTAGTTTGAATTGCTAAATACCTCCCATCATTGGTGAATGCCGACAAAAAAAAAAAAAAAAAAAAAAAATTATTTAAAATTTGTGTGTCGAAGGGAAAGAAGCTCCTTGGCAGAGTGTAAGAGGAGGGACAAGGAGGAACAACTACTATGGACCTGAGTTTGAGTCTCGCCTTCTCCTTCTCG
This sequence comes from Oratosquilla oratoria, assembly GCF_046742065.1. Lineage (NCBI taxonomy): Eukaryota > Metazoa > Arthropoda > Malacostraca > Stomatopoda > Squillidae > Oratosquilla > Oratosquilla oratoria. Next base: position 42,256,285 of record NC_134810.1, on the reverse strand, counting down.
GCGGACAAATCCGCATCTATTGTAGTCACCCCCCCCCCCTCCTCCCTCCAAGCGTTTTCATTAATCTTCGGAGGATGATTTGGTCGTTTCACTTCATCTACCAATCATCCTCTTTTAACAAATACCTTCGCCTAGCTACTGGATGACGGGTCATCCCTGCATCCTCTCCACTGCCCTGGGTCAGAAGCAATGCAGCAAGACACAGCACATCCAATGCTAGCCCTCTTTACTTTGACAAACGCCTTAGCCTAGCTCATGGGTGGGCAACCCTCGGCACGCGTGCCAAAACTGGCATACTAACGTCTTTTTTCCAGGACGCGAATCTCAGAGCTCATCTTAAAACAAAACAGCTAATAAACCTCCAACTTCTTTTGTATGACCCTTGGTAGCCGCATGCTGCGCTGGGGGGGTGGGGGGAGTGGATTGGGGTGCTTATAGGAGGTGGAGGGAGAGAGGGGGGAGGGGGCCCATTCTCGTAAGTAGGCCTATAATATATGTTACCCTGTGGCCACGCGAGAGATTTCTGTATCAAAGATTTGGCTGATTTCGGCACACACACACACACACACACACACACACACACACACACACACACACACACACACACACACACACACACACACACACACACACACTTAAAAAGGTGGCCCACTGCTGGCCTAGCTTTTCCTCACACCCCCTCACGACGTACTTCGCCGTTACTCCCTGTAGGAGATAATCTCGTTCTCCCCTACTCTAAACCTTCCGTTATTCGCATTGACTACACCAAGATCGAGAGAATACAAGGTCTGCTCGCGCGCATGTTGTGACGTCATCTGAAGGGGAGCCCACAGAGAAAATGGTGAAAACGTAAGTGAAAAATGTTAGGTAAAAGAGAAAACGTACAGGCACCACAGAGTTTCTGGGAGACTTACCTATTTCATGTTCTGCAACCGTTAAAATGGGGGTTTCATTTTGGAAAAATGTTCTTGTGGTTTATCTTTGACATATTTAATAAAGAAACAGACGATGCAGTTAAAACTGGTGATTGACGTAAACGCCATCTAGTGAGAGAGCCGCACAGTAAAATGTATGTGGACGATGCGGCTCTCCGTGCGCTTTCCCGTCTTTCCTATATAGTCTTTGGGCCAAGCACTTCTAGTGACGTCAATGCGCAAACGACCTAAATACTGGATAGCTGTTGAGTAGACCTTGTATTCTCTCGATCTTGGACTACACCTTCCAGTTCCGCTGGACATCACGCAAGCAGGTCACGCGACTTCCACCTCCTCCTCGTCTTTCCCCTCTCCTTCCTCCTCCTCCTCCTCCTCCTCTCTTCATTCTTTATCCACATCTCGCTCTCTTCCTGCAATTCCTCCACCCCTTCCTTCGCGTCATCGCAGGGAATGCGATCCAGCATTCCATCAGCTCTTGACCATATTCCAGCTCTTCTTATGTTCTTACATTAATCATAGTACTTTATGGATGGGGATGACTTGTGGTAATGGACATGGAACTGCCTAGTGTAGGCCTCATGGTCTCTTGCAGTCTCCTTCATTCTTATGTCTTAGTAAGTTGTTCTTGGTGTAGTCCTTCTGCGGCCTTTGATATACATATTATTTTTTTTTTTTTTAAAGACCTTGAATATCTTTTAAGTCTGAAATCATTATTCACCTGAATCTTATATAATAAAAGGGATAAAAAAATAATAATTTGTTTAGTGCGGCCTCTATGTGGGACGATGAATTGTAAGGTGGCCTTCATGCACAAAAAGGTTCCCCACCCCTGGTGTAGCCTATTAATTACCTAGCTCTGGTAGACACATACGCATTCGTCAACATTTATGGTTGAGCTTTTACGGTGGTGTTATTAGAAAAAATCTTTCCTTATATGAATCTTGTATAATTCCTTGGAAGGGAAAGATTTATATAAGGAAAGGATTATTTTTTTAAGAATACTACTGTAAGATTCTTACAGTGATATTCTTAAAAAATAATTATTTCCTTATATGAATCTTGTATAATTCCTTGGAAGGGAAAGATTTATATAAGGAAAGGATTATTTTTTTAAGAATACTACTGTAAGATTCTTACGGTGGTATTCTTAAAAATAATCTTTCCTTGTATAAATCTTTCCCTTCCAAGGATTTATATAAGATTTATATAAGGAAAGAATTATTTTTTAAGAATGCCACCGATAAAAATTCCCCCAGCTCTGGCGAATTCTATTTACCATTAGAAGGTAAAAGTTTTACCTGATGTTCTAGTTAAACGTGTTTGGCTTATCAGATTATCTACAAAACCTACTCATATTTTTCGTAACTATAATTAACAAAGTTAATGGAATTCTTTCTAATAGTAGAAAGTGATCGCCAGGCCTGGCGAAAAGGTTTAAAAGTACGCCCCTTAATCACACCCACACTCACACCCACTCACACGCCCACCCGTTCCCATTCACACCCACTCCCACGCCCACCCACCCACCCACCAATGCCCACTTCCACGCCCATGGTTACGACCTTACCCACACCCAGCCACGTCTTTGCTTACGCCCACACCTAATGCTACTCTTAATCATCTACTCACTTATCCACTTATATATTAACACACACACACACACACACACACACACACACACACACACACACACACACACACACACACACACACACATTGAGAAAAGTTGACCCCTTCTACACTGTGAGCTTTCCTCAACTGAATAAACTCGTCTGATGTACAACGTCAACATATATATATATATATATATATATATATATATATATATATATATATATATATATATATATATATATATATATATATTATATTTTTTAGGGGGCGAGTCCTTTGGAGTTAGGTATTTTCCGACTGACAGCCCAGGTGTCCCTCCTCACTTCCATGTCCTTTTCGAACTCCAAGTGGACTCCTGAAGGCTGACGACCCGTTTGGGAGCAGCGAAAACTCCTCCAGGGGGCCTTTCTTCAACTCTTGCAGCAGACTCTTGACCTCGTCAGGTTCCTCATGTTCTTATGTCATATTCTTATGTTCTTCAACTTCTTTGATGGCCGAAGAAAACTTGTTAGAAGATTGTTTAAGATTAAACCTCTTCCCCGCTTTCGTTTTCATTCTTCTTCTTCTTCTTCTGTCTCTTCTTTTTCTTCCTCCTCTTCTTTTTCTTTTTCTTCTTCTTCTTTTCCTTCTTGTTCATTTTCTTCTTTTTCTTCTCCTTCTTCCTCTTCTTTTTCTTCCTCTCCTTCTTTCTTCAACTTCTTGTTCATCATCTTCTTCTTCTTCTTCTTCTTCTTCTGCTTCCTCTTCTTTTTCTTCTTCTGCTTCCTCTTCTTCTTTTTCTTCTTCTTTTAAGTTCTTCTTGTATTGTCTTTTCTTTCCTTCTTTCTTCTTTTTTCTTCTTCGTTTTTCATATTAATAATTTTGTTTCTTTGTTTTATTTCTTCTGTCGTTTTCTTTTTCATCTTTATCTTCCATCTTCCTCATTTTCTTCTCCCTTCTCCTTCTTCCTTCTTCCTCCTTCAGAGTAGTCAAACGTCAAGGACTATCAAGAGACCTCGATAGTTTTTTCTTAATTGCCCTTGTCTATGTAAACGACTTCTAATCATCTTCACTCATTTTTTGCCAACACTCCATCAGCACGCGCGAGTAACCCAGTAGATACCGTGTCGAACTCATGAGCGGGTGGTCGTGAGTACGATCATCGGGGCCCTGTACGTGTTTCTTGCCTTGGTCAACCATCGAAAAGAAAAAAAAAAAAAAAAAAAAAAAAAACGGCTTGCAGCAAATGACAGGGCTTTGCCTGATCAAGGTTCTTCACTTCAAGTGACCAACCACAAGGTTACCACTGCCTATTTCCGAAAGTGATCCACGATATAAAAGAACTCTTAATACAATTTGTTACTATTTCATATATGTATATAGTTCCTTTACGCCAGACTTATCTTCTAAGGTAAAATTGCATTCATGTAACCAATATCCCAAACGGGCATTGCTTCTGACCCAGGGTAGTGGGTGGGATACAGGTATGACCCGTCATCCATGAGGAGCTAAGATGGGAGGGGTGGAGAGGGTGGATGGGATGGGAGTGGAATGGGTGGGAGTAGGTGTGCGTGCCTTTGAATCGGCTACCTCTCTTTTAAGGGGGAAAAACTCTTGATATATATAGAAATTTGTATTCAGGCAACAAGAACAAAAGACGCATTTGTGTACTAATGTGTCTCCGCTTCTCATTTGTACATTTTTTGACTGATTTCACTCACCCAGAGGAAGATCCCAACCCCAGGGAAAGGGTTATTATATATAGATAATGTAAGTATAGCGTCTGGCTATTGTTGTATTTAATAGTCGAAATATATAGACTCCCCGTTCTCCTCTGCTCCGACAGTGGTATTAGTTGCGACTTATAAATGTCTTTCTACATTTTTCATCAGGTATTTTGCTGTGGATGTGCTGTGTCTTGCGACACATGCTTCTTCTGACCCAGGGTAGTGGGCGAGATGCAGGGATGACCCGTCATCCAGGAGGTGCCAAGGTAAGAGGGATGGAAGGAGGTGGATGGGAGTGGAGTATGTAGGAGATGGATTGAGTGGGAGTGGATTTTATGCCTTTGTTTTTTGGTATATGTATGTATGTATCTAAACAAATATATACAATTCTTCTTTGTGGGTGCTGGTGACGTCATCGGAAGCGTGCTGGTCTCGTATTCGCTTATTTCTAAGTTCGAATCCCGCATTCCTCTCCGATTCCCAACAGTGACTGTCACCTGCCCCAAACAGTCCAAAATCGCAGGAAAAAAAAAAAAAAAAATGGCGGCTTTGTCCGTAGCTACTCAGCGTCTCCTGGCGTAGTCTTCTCACTTTCACATTTTATTCTTGTGTGACGTCACGGCGTGCTGAGCCTCGCCCCGATCACGTGACAGAACAGACCAGGGGTCGAACCCCAACGGTCATCAGTGATTGCCACTTGCACCAGCTATCCGACCACTCCGGGTAAAGTGTTTGGAGTTTGGAGTCACAAAGATGGTCAAGGAGAGAATGAAGGAGATTAAGAATTAAGGAGATTAAGCGGAACTAAGGGATAATTGAAGTAAGATTTTTATTTTTGTTTTATTTTATTAATTTTTTTGTGGAGATTGTTCTCTATTCATAAAGCAATATTCACGTGACTGTGGTCCGTAGGGGTGTCACTAATGTTTTAACTGTATAAAGCTTATGCAGTTAGTATTCCTGTATGTCGAGTCTAAACAGATATATATTTTGGTTCCTATCTTGGATAATTAATTCTATATACAGAAATACCTTTATATCTATTATCATGATCATGATAATGATGATATGGTTTAACGTCACAAAGTCCTCCCTATCGGAAGGCTAGGATGGTGCCCCTCACAGAGGACTTTGTAGCGTGGAATTTGATGAACCATGCCCTTGGTTCAACTTCGCCGGTGGCAGGGTTCGAATCACCATCCCCTCGACCTTCGTCGCAAGTAACGACGTTTTTTTTTTTTTTTTTTTTTTTTTTTTTTTTTTTTTTTTAGTTAGTTTTGGTGCATTCACGGGTCAGTTTTCGGGGTCCATAACTGTGAGTGTCTATATATATTCTATTCTGGATGCATTCTAGCGCTTCCGATCTTAAGGGGCTATCACACTGGGCTTCCACGGGTTATCAAATTGGGCTTCCACGGACTTCGCCAGCGCCGACAGTTGAGAGTTCGTTTGAGTAAAAAACGACTTCGGTTACAAAATTCAAATTTTCAAATTTCCAAATATCAAGTGATATTTCCGTCATTTGTATATAGCAAAGCTGAACGTTGAACTAAGAGATTGTAAACCTAGACGGACATTTTGTTGAAATGTTCTTAGTGAAGCCTAGATTTCCGTAAGCAAAGTCCTATTCTAGTTGTTCAAATGGAAGTTGAAGGTAGAAGGTGGGAGGAAATATAGCCCAGTGTGATAACTCTTTAGTTCTCTGATGAAAAAATATTATTTATCTATTTCGTTCTGGCTGAGACCTGACGGTTCTATTCAGTTGACGAAAACCTCAAAAAGGTCCATGTGGGACTCGAGCCCTAACCTCAAAAAGGTCCATATGGGACTCGACCCCCAACCCCTTCTGGCGAGCGGTCCCACTCCCAAGGTTCCTGTCACCTCAATAGACAATCCTCGATGGAGGAGGCGAAGAAGGGCACGTCCACAGAACTCATGGCTGGAAGGACAAATTGATCGAATCCTGTCCAGAGATGTTTGGAGTGGGATGGGAAGGGTGACTGGATGGGAGCTTGCTCGGGGAGGCACTGTGGAGGGGGACTGGAGCCGGTGTGTAAGTGAAGCAACGGGCTTCCTGGCGTATGCCCCCAATGGATGATGACGTTGATGAAGAGAGGTCAGTTTACTGACCAGGTGTGGGTATTGATCCTCAGAGACGTCTTTCTATCCGGGTACAATCTCTTGGTTGTTTGGAAATACCTTGTGTTGATGTACTTTTTTTTTTTTTTTTTTGCTCAGGGACCCTCTCTTCCCTGACTAGAATCATAAGAACAGAAGAATGATGGGAGGAAACTGAGAGAGACCATATGGCCTACACTTGGCAGTTCCATGCCCCTTACCAACTGTCATCCCTCATAATGTTATCTCATTTCCTCTTAAAACGACCAATTATTTCAGTGCTCCCTCTGCGACTGGCGTAGATGTAATTTATTCAGTCTAGAGATGAAATATTTGGCTAAAAAGAGGAAATCTGTAATAACCACGACAGAATAAAGTCAACAAAGTGTGCCATCGCGCTCAAAGACTTTACTGCGAATCTGATCCACAACTATATCAAAATCATACAAATATACGTTTCGATGATGTTGCATGGCGACAATTTTATTGAAAAAAGATATACAACGAAAGAACTAAAGTTTATGGATATACAACAACGGAAGATATTATATTTACCAGAGCTGGGCACTTTCCTCAGTGAGTTCCGCTTTAGTTTGGTCATGGTTAGCACTCCCAAACTATTAAAGCTTAAGAGACAGGTTCATACTGAAATAAAAGTCCGGTAGGCCACATACTATACCAAAGAAAATTTTTGTAGGCCACATCCCAAAGGTAGGCCACATACTATACCGGCACCTATATTGCTTTAATAGTTTGGGGGCGGAACGTACTGAGGAACGCACCTAGGAACGCGCCCAGTTCTTATATTTACAGTGGTTTGTCACTTGTTTAATCTAAGTCAAGATCAGCTCTCATTACGGCCAGGCCAAAGGAAGAGGGAGAGTCCCGTCAATTTCAATGAGAGTATGAATTTACTGAACTTGTATAGGGCACGTTAACAGGTCATTCGATACGAAAGCAACGATTCTCAAGGTCATCAGAGGTCGACTCTGATACTGCTAGGTCAATATATATATATATATATATATATATATATAATATATATATATATATATATACTGTATATATATATATATATATATATATATATATATATATATATGTATTTGTATATATATATATATATATATATAATATATATATAATATATATATATATATATATATATGTATCAGGTTTATGAGAAAAGAATTTACAGCTTAGTCTATAGAAGGCGTTTTTGGTAGCGACACAAACATACGATATGACGTCACTGACAGCCCATCACGCGACTTGACATCATTGTCCCCGCCTTCGTTGACCGCCCAGGAAAGAATGACGGAGACAAGACTAAGACGTTATTGGAGAAAAACGTCCAAGTTTTGCGTCGCCACCAGAAACACCTGACGCGTAATCATCAACTATATTATTAGGAACAAGCATACTGTCTTCCCTGCCAACAGCACAGCATCTGGAGGCTGTGATGTCCCGTGTAAACCCAAGGTCCTTCACACAGCTTGGAGTAGGCGTAGAGGTATTGGTTGTGCATGTCGTGCTCGTAAAACTTGCAAAGGTGCTGACCCACAGTCTCAAGGTCGTCCATCATATGGTACAAGTCTCCTCCGTAGGTCATATTATCGTATTCGTCGTAACATCGGGCTTCGCAGCCTGTCGAGTCCGTACAACTGTAAAGTCAACCTTAAGAATCACTACACATCCTTGTCAAACACCTTACACACTAGTGACACTTAAACAAGGGTAATAATTTAATAAAAAGACGGATAAAAATGAACATATTAATAATAAAAAAGGGAGGAGGGTAATTGTAACATACCAAAAATTTTAGTATTAATTCTGTAATTTGCTATACCTATACAAGAGTATAGAGTAGGGAATGGAAGGATTATAGAAAAAAGACTTAGCCTAATGCCCTTGCTAATGCATTTGTGCACGGATAAATAAATAAATGGGTAAATAAATAAACGAATAAATAAATGGGTAAGTAAATAAATAAACGAATAAATAAACATACAAGTAAATGAATAAGATAATAAGAATTACATAACTCTCCAATTAAAGCTCGGAGGTATTCTAGAGAAACGTAACTACCGTCCTGTCAAATAAGATATATTTCACCCAATACCCTTCCCAAGTCAGTCAAAAAAAAATTAATAAATCTCCTCGTTCGTTAATGAAGACGACCGCAACTTTAGGTCGTCCAAAGTCATGATTTACGCTTAACTTTGATTAACCTCTTCAAAACGAGTCAAATTCTCACGCGCAGCATCAGATGCCTGATGTACGATGATTCGGTGATGTATCACAACACTCGCGTTATGAAATATAAAGTCAGAGGTTTATCATTTGTCCTATTTCACTCTGAATATACTAATAATTACAGAAAACACGACCACAAGGCAGTTCACAGAATACGGGTGTCTTTCAGCTACAACTACAAAATTAATATAATCAAGACGCCGATTCCAGCATCAGCCTACATTAGCGTCATCGTATGGAAGAGGTTAAAGTGAAGGAGAGTTGTGCAGTGACGTCAGATGGCAAGATACAAGATGGTACGTACCTTCCCATGTCTATTCCAGGCAGCTCTGACACGATATATTCGCCCATGCCGAAAGTGGTCATAAGGGCGCAGCGGCAGTTGCTGAAGCCCCTAAGGAAGAAAAAAGGAAAACATCACATTGAATGACATACACGTATAGGGAGGGTCATGTCCTGTGTATGGAATCATTCCCATTTCGCCAAATTGCACTTCGCCATTATTATTACTATTATTACAATTTATCTATTTGTTACGACATTGCATTTCGTCATTATCATTATTATTATTATTATAAATTATCTATTTGTTACGATATTGCATCTCGCATTTTTTTCGCCAAATATCAGAGAGTTAGGGGCTGGTAGAATAAATATACTATACAGTACACAGTGTTCTAATCTACCTTCAGATTACGACATATGGTAAACTGACTGAGCCCAGTTCACTAATGTTTTCAATCCTAAAATTCCTATGCAGTCTACACGTACTTATTTCAAGAGGATAGCATAATGTTGATATCATTTTACCGATTTTCTTCCCTGTTTTTATGAATATATAATAGGCTATCAGAAAGCCCAATTGGATGTACAAAGGAACAATAAATAAATAAATAAAATAAAATAAGATAAGAAATACGTTGGAAACTTATGGTTTCTATGTTATGTATGTTTTAATCCTGCAAAGCTTATGAGTTTGAAAATGCACTTCGGATGTTCAAGATTTTTGTCTTAACAACTACAAATTTGGCACATTAAAATATTTGGTCGGTCCACCAGAGAATTCTCTGGTCCGTAAAAGGCTAATGGTTTTTCCTCAAAGGGTAACAAGATTTTCTGGCGTTAGCAAAAAATAATAATAAATAAAATAAAATAAAATATAAAAAGTGAAGAATTACTTACAGACATTCGTTACTACGCTAGCGGAATCGCGCGAGAAGTCGGTTGCAATATTGTTTAGTTATTCCTATAAAATTTACGTTTTCTTTTAGAAGCTGTATAAAAGAGAATGTAGATATTTAAAATCCAGCTATTATACAAAAACTCACCTTCAGTGAAGTTTAAAATTCACACACACACACAAAATTAATTTAAATCTAAATATGATGATTGGAAATAAAGGGTATAGATTAAGTTAAAAATGTACATAAACATGATGCTATGTGTTATAACTGGAAAGTAGTAGGTGGGATCCATCAAACTTTGCTCATTTCCTGTACACTACAATTAAGTAAATACAACTTAGATCATGTGCTGGTCTGGTGACTGACACCTAGTACTTTCCCGTAGAACGACTCAGTTCCAAAATTACACACATACACACACTCATTAACAGCAATAGAAACGTTTTACCATAACATTATTCAACAGGATATCAGTGTGTTTAGATTGTTCATATCTTCCATGTATTATTTTATTGCGAAATCTTTATTTCACAGCCACAAGGATAGAATTCCAAAACGTACGTTTATGAAATATATCTTCTTTGCAACCTAAGGCGAAAAAATAAAAATCCAACTAATAAACGAGAAACTGGATTAGAAAGAAAAATACTTACTGATATGATATCTAATTAAAGTTGACTAAATTAACTTAATTAGATTTGATTAAATACAGTTAACCAATTCATTTCCGCATTTCCATAGAAATACATTAATTTATTCTAACTTAATTTGCTTAAGTCTAATTCAGTAATTCATCTCCGTATTTCCATATAAATCCTTTAATTTAATCTAACTCAATTTGCTTAAATCTAATTCAGTAATTCATCTCCGTATTTGTACAGAAATCCTTTAATTTAATCTAACTTAATTTGCTTAAATTTAATTCAGTAATTCATCTCCGTATTTGTACAGAAATCCATTATTTAAAAAAAAAAATAAAAAAAATAAAATAAAAAAAACCGCAGAGGAAGTAAAACATGAAAAACTGAATAAAACAGCAAAGCATTAACCAAAATAAAACATAATGAATTATTAGTCGAAGCGCAAACTGAGACGCAGGCGACACAGATGACACAGGCAACACAGATGACACAGGCGACACAGATGACACAGATGACACAGGCGACACAGATGACACAGGCGACACAGATGACCACAGGCAACACAGGAGACAAGGCGACACAGGCGACACAGATGACACAGTAGACACAGATGACGCAGCACAGGGCAGAGACAGACTTCCTGTTGCTGAACTGAAGTACAGTTTGAACTTCTCGCTCACTTGAAATGCTTCTAGATGCACTTCCTCAATACTTCAAGTATGAGAAGTTCAAACTGTTCTTCAATTCAGGAACAGGAAGTCTGCCTTTGACCTGTGCTGCGTCGACTGTGTCCCCTGCGTCTCGTTTTGCGCTTAGGTTTATGGTGGACATTCGTAACTGCCCCATGCTGCATCAAAACCACGCAAACACACGTTTTGTTGTTGTCTTATTTCAATCATTTTTGCAAAAATAAATTCCAATTGTAAGGAAACAACTGTATGTTAGACACATTAAAATATCCACAATGAAATATATATATATATATATATATATATATATATATATATATATATATATATATATATATATCCGTCATTTTCAAGAATATGCAAATCTAAGATTTTGTTTATCTTATACATGTCACCATACAGCTGTTTCATGCAAACAATGATATAACGGGTCAGGTGTTTGTGTGTGTGTGGGAGAGAGACAGAAGGAGAGAGAGGAGAGAGAAAGAGTGACAGGAGAGAGGGTGAGAAAGAAGGAGGGAGAGAGAGAAAGAAGGAGAGAGAGAGTGAGAGAGAGAGAGAGAGAGAGAGAGAGAGAGAGAGAGAGAGAGAGAGAGAGAGGAGAAAGAAGGAGAGAGGGTGAGAAAGAAGGAGAGAGGGTGAGAAAGAAGGAGAGAGGGTTAGAACGAGAGAAGAGAGAGAATAGAGAGAGAGAGAGAGAGAGAGAGAGAGAGAGGAGAGAGAGACAGGTGAGAGGAGAGAGAGAGAGAAAGACAGGAGAGAGGGTGAGAAAGAAGGAGAGAGAGATAGAGATAGAAGGAGAAAGAGAAAGAGAGAGAGAGAGTGTGTGTGTGTGTGTGTGTGTGTGTGTGTGTGTGTGTGAGAGAGAGAGAGAGAGAGAGAGAGAGAGAGAGAGAGAGAGAGAGAGAGAGAGAGAGTCTTACCACGCCACGGAGCAGACAGTCAGGAACAAGCTTAGCAGGAGAGCGCGCATCTTCAACAAGTTCCGCCGGAGACAGAGCTCCCCTCCCATCGTATATAAACCAATCTATGAGAGAAAAATGTCTACCAGGCAACACGGATCTCCTATGACGCATTCAAGAGCTGTTATCAGTCTTTCCTTTGTGGGAAAATTATCTCCTCTCTCTCTCTCTCTGTGTGTGTGTGTGTGTGTGTGTGTGTGTGTGTGTGTGTGATTCACCATGGTCTTGGATCGCATGTTGGACTCGTGATCAACAGCTATTTTCCCCCCGGATGAGAGCTCGGAACTCATATATGACCCGATCTATGAGTGATGATGTGACCTTACACACACACACACACACACATCTCGGTGGCGCGGTTGGTAGAGTGTCAGATTGTCAGTACGGAGGTATCGGCGGTACCTGATTCGAATCCTGCCCAGGGGTGAAATTATTTCAGTATCGCTGCGCTTGGAGTCGTTACTCCAACTCTCGTGGGCCGGGAGTTGGGTGTGTGTGTGCGTGTAAGGTCATAGCATTACCCATAGATCGGACATACGAGCTCTGAGCTCTCTTCCGGGAGGGAAATAGCTGTCGATCACGAGTCCAAGACGTGATCCAAAGACCAAGGTGAATCCAACTTCTTGCCTACCGAAGTTGGAGTGTTGGCTCCCATTGCAGCGATGCAGTAATTTTCACCCCCGAGCGGGGATCGAACTCGAATCATTTAGTGATCGAGTGCAGTACCACTACACCATCGAACTGTGGATGTGTATAATATATATATATATATATATGTATATATATATATATATATATATATATACACGTGTGTGTGTGTTTGTGTGTGCGTGTGCGTTTACAATGCAGGATAAGAGTTATCATCGTGAGATTCCATCACCCTTTTTGCTTCCCGTTTTCCTATGAGGATCCAGTTAGAATTCCCATTAGACCCTGAGGCTTTCCTCACGTCCACTATTTCCAAAAGTTTATCGCCTCCTTCGCTTCACCGTTTGCACCCTCTAACGCACAATTATTCGTCACTTGTTTATCAGCGGTGGCAGCGGTGGGACTACAATTACGAAGATCACGAAACTTACACCTACATATGGCTTATCCCCTTTCGAAAACATTACGCCCATCTTGAAAACAAACCTGCCCACTATCTTCGAGTTTGTATGAATCCGTTAGCTTATCAAACCCGACACAAGTTGCCAACCGTTTTCTCCCTAACGATACTGTTTCAGCTAGACATGCATATCTTATCATCTGAAAGAACTGCATGTTGCAAATGCCCCTCTGAAAATATTCCCAGGACTTCTTCATTTCAGTGTCAAGGTGGGCTTTGCAAGTAGCTGATGCCTGGGTATCATCTGTCATATTGCGATAAATATCACACTGGCCCGATCCGTCATCCAGGAAGTGCCAAGATAAGAGGAAGGGAAGAGGGTGGAGTGGAGTATGTTGGGGATGAAATGGGTGGGAGTGGTTTCTATACTTCCTCCCTTGTAAGGGAAAAAAAACTTTGGTATATGTATGTATACTATTAGTCCAGCTAGTGTCAAGGCATGTATAGACATTGTATGGGACTCTCTAGTATTAGGACACCACAAGGCATATCATGATGACTAGTGGGGGGAACATAATCTTGAAATGTTCCAGGGTAAAAAATGCAAAAATATTCTTTGGCACTGCACGGAGACTGGTTCCAGTGCATATCACGATGACTTGTACAGAAACGCCTATTTGGAGCCTTTGCGAGGCCGACAAGTGGCAATATAATCTTAGGCTTTCCACAAGGACTACTTGGTGTCAGGGCACCACCAGACACTGCACCAGATCCAGAGAGTGCTAAGGTGGTTGGACCAGGTGCGTTCCGAGGCCCAATTTCCCAGGCACTTGCAATCTCATCCTTCATCCTTTCACACGAACGTACACACACACACACACACACATACACGTCTGTTGCAATCAAGACAGACTGCAAGAGAGTGACGTCACAAGGCACGTCACAGCACGTTACACGAGGTTAACGTTCGCTCCAGCACCATGCACGCGAACGCGCGCACACATTTTAGGAGTAATGTGGTATTGGACCACCAGCAAGAACCTGACCTTCCCACGATAATGAGGGAGACCTCACAACTAGGGCAAACGCCCATCGGTCAGCTCCACGGGTCAACTTCCACAAGGCGACCGTTAAAGACTACCATACGAACGACATTTATTCTGTATATATATATATATATATATATATATACATATTCCTCTCTATTCCTTTTTATTTATGCCATGTTTTCCTATTGTTCTAGGTTAGGTATATTTATTGTAATTAGCAAAATATTGAGTGTATCACTCAATTAGTTTCACGCCAATTTTGGCCTCTTGTGTATAAATGCTATCTGTAAATTGATGAAGTGTCAACCGACACCAAACCCTTCTTCGCCACGACTCAATGTTCGGTGGACAGATTCACCACGGGCTTGAGCGAGCACACAGTCTCTGCTATCCACGCAGAATAAAGTCCATAAAACTCATCACTGTTTGCATTCAAAAACCCGCTACTTGTTGGTCGCCTAGTCACCGAACTCTCTACCTCACCCTCCGAAGAACTTATCAACAGTGTGGATAGGAACACAAATCCTGCCACACGTCTTAACCTAAGCGACACAGGCAACACAGCACAATGACAGACATCCTGTTGCTAAACTGAAGTACAGTTTGAACTTATATCTCACTTGAAATGGTAAGGTCATCTAGAAGTATTTCGAGTGAGAAAACTTTAAAATGTGCTTCAAGTGAGCAACAGGAAATCTGCCTTTGTTCTATGCTGCGTCACTTGTGTCGCCTGCTTCTCAAATTGTGCTTAGGCTTACAGACAGAACTCGGACTATAGTCAGCGCAACGAGAAGTGACCGCTAAGGCGGGGTTAGGAGATTTCCCGGTGTTGCCACATCTCCACAGATAACACGGCCCGCACGGCTCACACTGAATGCAGTGTGAGGGGGGCGGGGCCAGAGAATAGATGTAGCGGCACCGTTGCTCTCTTTTGCTCATATGCCATGTCTATGACTCGAGGAAATGAAACCTTTGTATAGAAAACATTGCTTTGATTTTTACCTCAGTGGTGGTGTGTGACAAAAAACTATAATATAATTATATGTGGCAACATTACAAAATATAAAATAAAATAAAATAAAATAATTATATGTGGCAACACAGGGGGACTCCCAGTGCTCCGCCCTAACGGCCATTTCTCAATGCAACGAGTATAGCAATAAGCCAAACACAAGTCTTGGCTGTCTCCCCGCCTCTGGTACACAAATCTGGGAATTACCTAGAATAGACTCAGTTCACCTAAGCATATTTCGAAGCGGCCACCATACATTTCTCATGATATATCAAGAACTGGTTAGGAAAATCAACGGATAACACATTTACAATCTTTTATGCAACCTCACCCGTGACTGAACACGTATTTATTAACTGCTCACCCAAGATGACAATGTTTCCTCCATTATACTACTGCCATGGTCCATTGACATTCCAAGTTAACAGCTACAACAACAACAGAAACAACGACAGCAACAACAGCTGGAACAAAAACAATGGCATAAACAATGGAATATAACGGTTGTATGTCCTTATTTCGAGCTAAAGATAAATGAAACTGGACGGACAGATCAAGGAAATAATGCTTACTACGGGGCGACTGGACATCACAGTTCCCTCTTCCAGTGATTCTCGCCTTCCCTCAGCCTCCATTTTCTTTTCAAAGACAAGTTCGTCTTCAAGAAAACATAACCTTAGCCTAATACATCTCACAGGTCCCTTGTGTTTCTTTTCGGTACGTAGAGAGGTTATATGAATGACCACCACGCTCAGTCAGAGCTCTGCCCCGCAGTACCTCAGATATTTTGATACACTGTCGATCACAACGCGTGTTGCACTACTGCATCCTTAAAAAATAAAAGTGTCATTCCACTGTGTAGCACAGCAAGTACTACACCGAACTCCGTAATATTTGGTGACTCCGGAGGAGAGTGTGCTCCTTTAGCTTGGAGTACTACATGTGTGTGTGTATTTACCTAATTGTATTTTACGGGAAGGGGAGCTATGCTCGTGGTGTCCTGTCTTTATATCTCGTCTTATCTAGATTGGTTTTAAATTCGTGTATTGTTTTTGCACACACCACATTTTCATCTAACTTGTTCCAAACGTCTATTACCCTATGGGGAAAGCTGTTCTTTTTCAGGTCTCTTCTATAACTGTCTTTCTTGATTTTCTTTCCGTGTCCTCTTGTATCTCTACTATCCCATTTTATTAGATCCTCTCTATCAATAGTTTCTATGACTTTCATGATTCTATAAATAGTTATCAAGTCTCCTCTCTCTCTTCTTTGCTCTAATGTCTGTAGCTCAAGTTTTGCTAGTCTCTCTTCATATGATAGTTCTGAGAGTGTTGGTGCCAGTTTCGTAATTGCTCTTTGTATTCTTTCAAGTTTTGTTATACATTTTTTTGGTACTTGTGACCACGTCGTCGCTACATACTCCAATCTTGGTCTTATCAAAGTGACTAGTATTTTCTTCGCCATTTCTTCGTCCAGGTATGTACAGTAAATGCCACTTTGATTGTTCTTATCAAATTATAAGTTTCTCCCCAATTTTTTTTATGTGTTTCTCAGGGGACATATTATTGAAGAGAGAGAGGAGACTTGATAACTATTTATAGAATCATGAATGGCATAGAAACTATTGATAGAGAGGATCTAATAAAATGGGATAGTAGAGATACAAGAGGACACGGAAAGAAAACCAAGATTGACAATTATAGAAGAGACCTGAAAAAGAACAGCTTGCCTCACAGGGTAATAGACGTTTGGAACAAGTTAGATGAGAATGTGGTGTGTGCAAAAACGATGCACGAATTTAAGAACAGTCTAGATAAAACGAGATATGAAGACGGGACATTACAAGCATAGCTCCCCTTCCCGTAAAATACAAGTAGGTAAACACAACCATGTAAATACACGACTCGATGGCACAGTTGGTAGAATTCCCTGTCGCCACTACGGCGGTCTGGATTCGAATCCCGTCCAGGGTGAAATAATTTCAGTATCGTTGCGCTGTGGGTCGTTACTCCAACTCTCATGGGCGGGGAGTTGGATGTGTGTGTGTGCGTGTAAGGTCACAACATTACCCATAGATCGGTCATATATGAGCTCTCTTCCGTTATGGAAATAGCTGTCGATCACGAGTCCAACACGTGATCCAAGACCATGGTGAATCACATACATACTAACTCAATTGCCCTTGGAGCTGGTGCAGACTTGCAGTGTTGTGATGCTTTTCAGTGGTAAAGTCACAATATTCCCCACAGATTCGGTTACATATATATTCTGATCTCTCATCCAGGAGGGTAAGAGCTATCAATTACAAGTTGACGACTCTCGATCAAAGATTGTGGTCAAATCTCGCATCTGATAATCTGAGTTGGTCGGATTTGCGTGTGTGCGTGCGTTCGTGTTCGCTTACTCGTCTGTCGTTTTAGTGCATCAGAACCTTGAGATACACAGACCTTTTCCGAACCCGAGACAGATCAGACGTAGACGACCAGAACACAGGTGAGTTCGAGTGAACACGTAAAGGGCAGGAGCTGGGAAAGTAATATTTTTCAAACAGACATATTGAATGACGAGTTCAAAGAGGGAGAAGAAGGTGGAGGGGAGGAGGAGGAGAAGGAGTATGTCTAGCGAAGTCGTTTCTTGTGACTTGCTCACGATTATAACATTTTAATATATTTCATATATTATATTTAATTATTTCGCATTACGTTATAATAAATTAGATTACATAATTGGTTTTATAATCTGGGCTGAGGAGTGAAAATAGATCCCGCGGTTGCACTAGCGCGCCAAATACGAAAGAGCATTTGATAGTGATAAGGTCGTATCACCGTCATGACAGATAAGGTAGATAGCCCAGTGTCATTGAAACCAGACCTCCAACTTTTCTTCTTCTTTTAGCTATTATTTTATTTTATTATATATTTTTTGTTTATTTATTTTTATAAGGCCACCGACAGTTTACGCAGTCCTTTTATTTCTTATTTCATTTTCCCCTGCGACTTCTGAAAAAAAACCCACACACACAGACAACAGAGAGACACAGGTACATATACACGACTTGATGGCTCAGTGGTAGTATTCGCGGCCGCCACTATGGCGTTATGGGTTCGAATTCCGCCCGGGGCTGAAATAATTTCAGTATCGCTGCTATGCGAGTCGTTATTTCAACTCTCGTGGGCGGAGAGTTGGCTGTGCCTGTGCGTGTAAGGTCATATATATGACCTCTGAGCTCTCTTCTGGGAGGGTAATATCTGTCGATCATGAGTCCAACACGTGATCCAAAGACCATGGTGAATCACACATATTACCCCGTCTTTCAATCCTCCCCTCCCCCCCCCCGATATTCTATCCAGCCTCCTTCATTCTTCCCCCTCGTCCCTACATCTCACCCTCCCTCCCTCCCCCTCCTACATCTTACCTTTCCTCCCTACCTCTCTCCCCTTTGAATAAAATCGTCTAGTTTTAGCTAGAACGAAGGTGCCATTATTGTAAAGTTTGTCAGCTTGCTTCTATTCCTCTGCGCGGGACTCGAACCCAGTCCTCAGCCAGAGTACTCTGGCGAGATAAGCCACGCCCCCTGTTCCCCCTCAACCTATCACGGTCGCTTTGGAATCGCGCACACTGGGGTACGCGGCGGTGATTGGTCGGGGAAGGGAAAAGGGGGCGTGGTTTCCAGGGGCAGTACAAGAAGCTTTCGGTGATATTCCTAAAAAAAAAATCTTTCCATATATAAATCTTATATGAATCCTTGGAAGAGAAAGATTTATATAAGGACTTTTTTTTCTTAAGAATACCACTGCAGAAATCTTACAGTGGTATTCTTAAAAAAATATTTTCTTATATAAATATTTCCCTTCCAAGGATTTATATAAGATTTGTATAAGGATTTTTTTTTTTTTTTTTTAAGAATACCATCGTTTGTTTTTCTGTCCTCAGTCATGATCCAGGCTAGAAAGAGGACATGGGTAACTATAGCCTGTACGCTCCAAGGAGTCCGTTCAGGACGTGACATAAGTCGTGACTTACCACTAACCATTCTGCCAAATCAAACTTAGTATATATATGCCTCTCTCTTATTTCTCATCCCTTTTGTATTTTATTTTATTTTTTTCAATTATGTATATTGTATGTTAGGGATGGAATGGGTGGGAGTGGTTTTTATGCCTTTGTTTTTTGGCTATCTTCCTTATAAGGGGGAAAAAGATTTTGGTATGTGTATGTATGTATATGGTATAACGATTATCACTTTTTAGGATTATAATAATGATATGAATAATGTCTATGGCATGTGGCTTTGCTCTTTCACCCTTGTTGCCATGACGCCAAAGTGCTACAGGTAAGACATGTGGGATGGGGTAATAGGTAACCGTTGTTATGATCCTAAAAAGTGACACTCATTGTACTATACAGCTACCTTTACTATATACAGAATAAAAAAAAAAGACAATGTCAAATACAGTGAGTCCTCCTTATACGGTAATTCTTTATCCCGTAAATTCAGTTACGGTATTTGGTAATTACTACCCGCGATTCTATTTACGGTAAGAAAAATTCACAGATACGGTATCTGCTAGATATTTTGAAGAGGAAAGAGCAGGGAGAAGGTACGTCTGCTATATCCTATTATTACATGTTATAATGGGTTTGGTATATGGTAATTTCAATTTGCGGTAAGGTTTTCAGGAATGCATATGTACCGTATAACGAGGACTTACTGTAGCACATACATGGGAAATAAGACAAAGGCGTACTAAGGGTGATTTGGCTGAATGGCTAATAGTAAATCACAATGTATGACACAAGCTGAAAGGACTCCTTGGAGGCAGTTCGCAAAGTGTCGAAGAGATTCTCTGTGACAGGCTATTGCCTTCGCTACTGATGGACTGCAAAGATAAATAAAATAGTCCCAATATGCTCAGAATGACAAATAAAAAGTCTGGAAAAAGTTGAGACTTCTATTGCCATCTGACAGGATTTTACAGAAGAGGGATTCTTCAACTGTCCGGGAAGTAACAAACATAATTTTTGTTATTAATTCGGGTTATCACCTTGCTATTTCATTCAGTTTCAGTAAACACCTCTCATGCTCACAAAAGATTCAAAACCTGAGCATAAGGCATAAGTAAAACATGAAACTAATTCAATCAAATTCATTTTAGGAAGTAAGATTTAGGTGAATGGTATTAAGGCTCTGGTTCGAACCCTGAGCACAAAGGGCAAAGGTAACATCTTCCTCGTAGGCTTCTCACTTCAGTAACGATAATGAAACTGTGTAGACAGGATCAACAGGATGAAACTATGAGAACAACCTCTGACTTAAATTGCAGGTTCCCTCATGGCCACCAAGACAATGCGCTGTCTCCTGAAGACTAAAGAGAGTGAAGGCTATGACCTGATCGAAAGGGAGATGCCGAAACCAGGTCGTGGTGATGTCATCATACGAGTGGCTAAGGTGGTTTGAGGTTCTTTTTGGTGTATGAAATTCAGTAATATGTTTGGTGACGATACTGTAATAATGATACACTCACATGCACACACACAGTAAAAGAAATTTGAGGAGTGGTGACAAAGTAAAATTTGCAAAAGGAAGACTATTTGAATATATACCTATATATAGGTTAGAGGGCTGTATGTGTATATTTTCTTTTCTTGCTCGTCGAAACAAACTAATAAGTTTCCGACCTACCTTCATGACATTCCTACGTACACACAAGCAGGTGTTTTGACAGAGACAGTTTTCCATATAGACATATAGATATGTGGAATAGCTTAGGTGATACAGCACAAACTCAAACAATACATGAGTTCAAATCTAAATATGATAATTGGAAGTCAAAGATATAGATTATTTGAGTTAGAAAATTATGTTAGAAAATTAGAGAATAGGAGACTGGACCCAAAACATGTATTGTTCCTTTCCTGTATACTATAATAAGGTAAATACAGTAATTCCTCATCATACGGTACATATGCGTTCCTGAAAACCTTACCGCAAATTGAAATTACCATATACCATACCCATTATAACATGTAATAATAGGATATGGCAAACGTACCTTCTCCCTGCTCTTTCCTCTTCAAAATATCTAGCAGATACCGTATCTGTGAATTTTTCTTACCCTAAATAGAATCGAGGGTAGTAATTACCAAATACCGTAACTGTGAATTTACCGGATAAAGAATTACCGTATAAGGAGGACTCACTGTATATGTATAAACAAACATTATACACCTACAGTTACATGCTTTCACAACCATCCACAAACAAACCGACAGGGAGTCACACCCACATTCGCAGTATCATGACATGTACCATAGAATAGACTTAGTAACCATGTAGTGAGCACTGAAACTACTGGTTGCTTTCAGAGAAGGTTAGATAGCTTTATGGATGAATATGATAAGCGGTAATGGGCATGGAACTGCCTCGTGTGGGCCTTAAGGTCTCTTGCAGTCTCCCTCAGTCTTATGTTCAGAACCCTCTCTCGGCAGGTTGCGATCTGCGGTTCAGATATCAACCTCTGGAAGTGGAATGACTTAGCACGTACCATCGCCGCTCTACCCTTCATTCCAGGTATGTTATTCACCACGGTCTTGGATCACATGTTGGACTCTTGATTGGTAGTTTTTACCCCCTGAAAGAGAACTCAGAGCTCATATATGACTGATCTATTGGTAATGCTGTGACCTTACACACACACACACACCCCAACTCCCTGTCCATGAGAGTTGGAGTGACAACTTGTAGCACAGTGATACTGAAATTATTTCAGCCCTGGGTGGGATTCGAACTCGGACCACTGTAGCAGCAGTTGTGAACACTACCACTCTGCATGTTTGTGTGTTTACATGATTGTGTTGGAGTAATCAC
Organism: Oratosquilla oratoria; assembly: GCF_046742065.1. Classification (NCBI taxonomy): domain Eukaryota; kingdom Metazoa; phylum Arthropoda; class Malacostraca; order Stomatopoda; family Squillidae; genus Oratosquilla; species Oratosquilla oratoria. The sequence continues at coordinate 42,234,203 of NC_134810.1, read as the reverse complement.
CAAGAGAAATAAACTAATGAAGCTGAGCACTTTCATATATTTACATCACCAGTGCTAGTGCAAAAAAAAAAAAAAAAAAGAAAAAAAAAAAAAAAAAAAAAAGGACAGAAATATATGACAGAATAAGCCATGGTGAAGAAAGAACTTGGAGAGGTAGAAGAAGAGGTACACATGGTTTTGCTGCCATCCTAGTAAATAACTGGGACAAAAGCTCACAACTGGTATATCACAACTTAAATAGCTTTAACATTTCTTTACCTAATTGTACTTTACCTAACTGTCATATACAGTGGAACCTTGCTATTCGTACACAATTCGTCCCTGGAGGCTGTTTGAATGGCGATTTGTACGAATGGCGAATAATTTTTTCCCATAAGATATAATGTAAATTAGATTAATCCGTTCCAGATCCTTTTAGGCTTGGTTGAATCACTAATCTTTTTTGGACCCATGGCTGCACTATTTCTAATAAAAATAACAAAAAATAGCAATAAAGTAGCACAAAGTTTCACAAAGCTTGCATGGATGATGCGTAGCATATGGAAGCTAGCATGAGACTGAGCTGAAGCGACCGTGTGGTGCGGCCAGTAACAAGGCGACGCTGTCTGAATTGCGGGGCAAGCGTATGAATGATGAGTTGAACTTTACATGAACAAGTTGGACAAATAATGGAGTTGTATGAGTAGAGAGGCAGACGAATGGTGAGGTTCCACTGTACAGGAAAGGAGCAACGTTTGTGGGAGTCTCGTCTCTACTCTCCGATTTATACCTAGTTTCAAATTCATGTAAAAATAATAATGATAAATCTATTTGGCAAAGAATCAATATACATGAAGTGCAGAGAATGATAAGAACACATAGTTCGAAATAATAATTGCAATTGCCAAGAATAACACAAAAAAAGCATGCACGCTTATTTCCATTGTGGTCCTCTGGATTGTTATTCTATACTAAGTTACACAGACAACATACGTAGGGGGTCAAGGGGACCAGAGACAGTCATGAGTAATACCAGTCAGTACACATATGTCACATAAACATTATTATAGTTTTGATAATATCACTAAAATGTTCGAGACACATAGGATATTGAGACCAAAAATTGAGCACCATCACATGGTTCATGTATGGTTAGGTTGTATTTTTATTTTTCAATTATCATATTTAGATTTTAATTCACGGATTGCTCCACCTTGGGCTAAATCACCATCTCAGCTATTCCAGATTTTTAAGCATCTGCATGGAAAACTGTATTTTTTCACATCCCTTAGACATTTATCCTTTTCCAATTTGTTCTTTTAACTCTTAAAGCCCTTCCGACCCTAATAAAGGGATCTCTTATGTCAATGTAATCCATCCCTTTTAGCGACCTGAATACTGTAATCATAATGCATTTCTCTTCGATCTTTCAACATTGGTAGATCCAGTGCTTTGAATGCAATAAATGCATTTTCAACTAAATTGTGACTTTTCTGGTTTGACTCAGATGATCCTAAGATCAAGTGATAAAAGGGGCTGGTTGGTTAGGTCAGGTGACAATATATATATCTCCCTCTCATTTTCTCTTTACTGTTCAGGTCATGAAGCCGTGGGCGAGGTGGTGGAGGTGGGCGAGGATGTCACCCACCTGAAGAAAGGACAGCATGTGGCCGTCGAGAACCACTTCTTCTGCAGTGAGTGTTTTCAGTGTAAGGTAGGTCAGCAAGTCCATATTTTCATCTAATAGTCCTGAATATTAATCCCTGTAATCATACAATTTATTACAAAAATAACAACATACCATGTTTTGCTGACTCCCTACTCACATTTTACCAATTCATTATGTATTTTACCATTTTCATCTTTAATCCAGTCATTCATTTACATTTCGTTTTTCTGATCTTTGTTCTTATACAAACTATGTTCCACTGCATGAACTAAGATTTTTGTTACCATAGATTTGAATATGGATTTCCCATTATTTTCATTTCCTTTTCAACAGAAGAGATATTGTCACTAACCACTTTTAATCCCTTTTTGATGCTGACATATGATCACAAAAACTGATTATTTATAGAGTTTTCTTAATAGTTACAGCCAACATTTCTCTAGTGATATCTCACAATTACCGGTAATCATGATCACTTAATGTCGCATTTTTAAAGACACTAAGCACCAAAAGTCACTAATTACAGTATTTCAAACACATCTTCACCTCACCATACCATCTGATGTAAAAAAAGCTACCTTCACTATTTCCATGCATCATATATACCATCACTGGCTTAACACTTACCCGTTCCTTCCTATTTGTCCTTTGGGTGACACAGAATGGGCGAGGTGATATCTGTCAGCGTATGAGTCAGTACGGCCATGGCAAAGGGACGGACCAAGGAGGCTGTGCCCAATACTCTTGCTTGAAGGCACAGTACTGCTATGCTCTCAAGCACCCACTAACGTCCAACCAAGCTGTCCTACTTGAACCAATGGGTCAGTCACTGTGATCACGTAAGAATGATTCTTCATTAATCATTGATGTACTATCTTCATCAATCATTGATCTACTGCTCTGTTATTAAGTTGTGTAGTATTTATGTGGTGAAATAGTGTAGTGAATGCAAAAACATGTGTGTTTATGTTGAACATGGCAGAGAAAATGCCAGAGAGTGATGTGCATTTTTGTACGCACAGCACTGCTTTACCAAATCAACACTACACAACCATGACTGATAAAATAATCAAATATATGAGATTATTCCTTTTCTTATTGTCAGTATTTAATTCAGTGGTAAGAATTACTAATTGAATATGAGAAATCTATGCTTCCTTTCTAAAGAACCCTCCCTCAAAATCTTTCAGGTCATCCTGTATCTGCGTTTTTCACCAAAATGATTCTTCTTACCAATATACATAAGGCTGGAGTGCATCAAGGTTCTGTCTCTGTCCCAACTCTATACAACTTATACAAAAATGACCTTTCAGAGTCAGCCTACCGTACAGACTTACTTTCTCATATGCAGATGACTATAAATGCAATTCAAATGCTAGTCCCCTTCTTCCTGTGTCCCAAGTTGCAGCAAATACAAAGAACTCTTAAAAACATGCTCAGAGGCAATAGCTGTTTTTACACACAACTACTCTTTCATTTTCTGCTAGACTGATCTTCTCCCATTAACAATGATCCCATGAAAGTGAGTGGTTTGACTCAGATGATCCTATGATTCAGTGATAAAGGGTGTTAGTTAGTTATGTTGGGTGACAATATACATATATCTCCTTCTCATTTTCTCTTTTGCATGTTCAATCTCTGTACTACTGAAGATATGAATACCAAGGACAATTCATTAGCAGAGCCCTAATACATTTACCTAGTTGTACTATACCTAGCTGTATTATACGGGAAGGGGAGCTATTCTTGTAGTGACCTGTCTTTGTATCTCGCAATATTTAGTTTGTTCTTAAATTCTTGTATGGTGTTTGTTGCACATACTATTGTTTTGTTCAATGTATAATTAGTTCCCAAAATCCCTATTCCTATCACTGGTTCCTATTTTGTTGAAATGGGCAGGTGTGGCACATAATGCTGTGGAACACATTGACGTGGTTGGTGAAGACGTTCTTGTGCTTGGTTGTGGTCCTGTTGGGCTGCTTGCAATCGCCGTGGCCAAAGCTCTTGGTAAGAAGACTTTAACATGTTTTGAGTTGATATGTTTGTACAGATACAGTCAGTTCATCTGCACTTGTTGCAGATTCCTTCCATTTATGTAAGTGAACAGCTGTTTCCTTAGGTTGCAGTGAATTACACTTGTTCACGGATCATGTGATTGTATTTCGTCTGGAGTGTTACTCCAATAGGTAATATAAAATTTGTTTTCTAATAAATCTCTAATGACTCTTTAGGGTGAGTCTAAAGTTTCTTTTTAGAGGTGGTTTCCTATTCCTGGCTAGACTAATATGTAAAATATAAGATAATGTATGATGGTAAAGCAATTAGTCCAAAGGATAGAAAGGAATGTAAATTACTGGCTGTAACAACCAACCAAGGTTTGTGAACCTGGGGTCCCACAAATGTTTTCAATTGGTCCCTGCAGTTCCTAAGGCTAGCTCTGACTTGTACAGAATAATACAGGCAAATTCTAAGAATTACTCCAGTAAAAGAAGAAATTACTGAATTTCATTAGGAGCAGCAAAAGTCTACGGTGTGGATATAGTTGCTGACCAACTAGACCTGGCCAAGAGGATGGGCGCTGATCTCGTAATTAATTCATCAAAGGTAAATGCAATTTCCCCAGCTTTCTCACCTGCTTCAGCTAAATAACTGATGGTGCTCAATTTTTTGTCTCAATATCCTATGTGTTACGAACATTTTAGTAATATTAGCAAAACTCTAACAATTGTTTGTGTGTCATATGTGTACTGACTGGTATTACTCATGATTGTCTCTGGTCCCCTTAACCCCCTACGTATGTTGTCTGTGTAACTTAGTGTAGAATAACAATCTAATGAGGACCACAATGGAAATAAGCGTACATGCTTTTTTGTGTTATCCTCGGCAATTTGCAATTATTATTTCGAACTATGTGTTCTTGTCATTATCTGCACTTCATGTATATTGATTCTTTGCCAAATAAATTTATTATTATTATTATAATTATAGCCTCTATATCTAACTTGTATATTTATGGGGCTGTACTCAGGTGGTTGTTATTCAGCTCAGGTCAACACATTCTGTAGTTAAAGGATCACTCTATTCTTTATCATGTCTTTGACTAAGATATTCAATTTGTATATCTATTCTTGCTTCCACTAGCCAGTTTTATTCAGTTAAAATTAAATCTGTACTGTGGTTAGAGTTCATTAACATGGTTTATTTTGTCTTCTATTTGCCTTCCTTCATTTAGAAGTGATTAAGTAATTTCTTTGTTCATCTATATTTGATTGGGATTCCCAAACTGGCAAACACGTATCCCTTGACCAGGTATGGAAGAAAATTTCTTTGAGATAAAATTGGCTTCACTTTTAAGTACTAAAGCGGCTCACATCTTTTACATAAGAACATAAAATGAAGGAGACTGCACGAGACCATAAGGCCTACACTAGGCAGCTCTGTATCCATCATCACCTGTCATCCACATCCATAAAGTTGTCTAATCTTTTCTTAAAACAACTGATAGTTTCAGCGCTTACTACATGGTTACTAAGTTTATTCCATTCGTCGACCACCCTATTAGTAAACCAATTCTTGCCTATTTCCTTTTTAAATCTAAATTTGTCCAGTTTATAACCATTATTGCGAGTCCTGCCCTGTTGTTTTAATATGATGACCTTATTTGCATCACCTTTGTTGAAGCCTTTTGGGAAAATATAGCAAGAATATTTATTTATATTGAATACTTATAATATAAACAAGTCTCTCATGTCATGAAAGACTCGTTCATGTCATCAATCTATAACTTAAAGTTCTACATCTCCGGCAGCTCCAGATACAGTACAAGTTCCTGTAGTACTTACAAATGGAAGCTACTGTCCTCCCTCTTCTCTCCCACTCCCTACTTTCAGAACATCTCAGATAAGGAATAATATGTAAACTTGGTTTGCTCAATTGGCAATTTTTATTGCAAAACACACTAAAAACATCCCTATCACTGTACATACATATATATACCGAAGGCTTTTTTTTCCCTTACATGGGGGGTAGCCTATCACTGTAGTACACAATGATTATCTATTTTGAAATATTTTCTAAATTTTTATGTACATATTATGAAACTGATTATGTCATCATAGATTTCTGAAGACCTCAAGGGGTACATGAATACTAATAGCTCTCTCTCATAGGAATCTCTGAAATTCAGGATTTCTCATATTCAGAATAATAAATTCTGAAATCCACGAAATCTGAAGTACCCATACTACTTTATTTTGATTTTGAAAGGCATGTGCTTTGTAAATTTGTGAAATTTCTGAATTTCAGAGAGTTCAGTTATAAAGAACTACCTATACTCAAAGTTTGTGGCCCCCTAGCTAAAACTAAAGATCTATGTTATTCTGTTTATACCACTGAGAAAGCATATACAAGTCTTCAAATAAAACAGAACATATGAAATAAAGACATTTCACAATCCCTTTAGGCATCATCCAGGTTAACAACTCTTTGTTTCATTAAGGACATACCAACACAGGATATGCCACACAAAAGATGACATGTGCCCACTCTGCTTGGCTTCACACACAATAATGTACTTTTTTGCAAAGTGCAGACCACTGACAGTGAAGCAATATAAACAGAACATAGCTGGGGTGGAGGACCTGAGTTTGAGAGGACTGTTAGTTTCCTCTGTTACTCTGGTATCATAACTCACATACATCATGAGCTTCAACAACAACAAAGATAACAAGAGACACCCTATTTCACTCAAGAATAACAGAATCACACACAGAAACTTGCAAGACCATCTATGGATTTAACACAAGCCCCTTGTAATGACAAAAGAAGACATCAAATATGTGCTAATCCTATGTAATCCATTTGGCAGGAGTCATTGGATGCCCGCATAATGGAGTTGACTTCAAACAACGGAGTGGGTCGCATTGTTGAGGCCAGTGGTGTGGCGTCAGTGTTGAATGGGTCCTTCAAGTTGCTCAGAAAAGTTGGTATATTTTGCAAATGCTCATTACCCTCTCCCTGACCCCCTTCATCCCCATGTCACTCTATTACAGATTAAGTTCAGATATCATTTTGCCAATAGGTTTATTCTAGTCTGGAAAAGCCTTGATCCATGAAGATTCTTATTGAGACAATGTTTGACATTTATTTTATTTTAATTTTTTTGTGGGTGGGAGTACGAGTAGAGTGCTCCATCCTCTCTTCCTTCACACTTTAGCTATCTATCTATCTATATATCCAAAGGTTTCCCCTTACAGAGGAGGTAGCCAGCCAAGGCAAGAACCTCCCCACTGTCACACCACCACCACCACCTCACTCCCATCCAACAACCACTTGTTTCATTTTCATTTTAGCTCCTCGTGGATGAAGCATCCTCCCTGTCTCCACCCACTGCCTAGGTCAGAAGTAATACAACAAGACACAGCATGTCCACAGCAGTGCCTGCCACTACATTTACATACTGACCCTCACTCCTCATCCCCTCATGCAAAAATATAGAAGATGAGGAGAAATCCTTTCCGGCCATGTCAACTTATAACCCATTCACAACCCTTTTCCATTCTCACCTATCTCTTGCCTTCTCCCTTCCCTGCTCAACAAACATTTCCCTTTTACTCAAAACCCCCTTCACCCCATCCATCATCCACCTCATTCTCGGTCTTCCCCTCAGGTTCACTCCATCCACCTCTGCTCTCCACACTCTCTTTGTTTATCTTTCTTCACTCATTCTTTCTATTTCCCCAAACCATACCAATATTCTTTAATCAACCCTATTTGCCAACTCCCTTTCTATCCCTGCTCTCCTCATCACCTCATGTCTCACTCTATCCATCCTTGTAACCCCACCATACTTCTCAAACACTTCATCACAAATGTATTTAAATTTTTTCTTTCTGACTCCCTTAAATTTCAAGTCTCTGCCCTGTACAGTGTTGTAGGTATAATCACCCCTTCATATAGGCTGGAACCATACATGAATTAAAAACAAATTATTCCAATTAGAGATTAAAAAACAGAACCCCAGGAACATAGCTCCCATCATGTATATTACAATTAGGTAAATACAATTAGATAAATATGCACACACATATCCATTTTGGAATTCATTTACATTTAATACTTCAAGCTACATTGCTTCTGACCTAGGGCAGCAGGCAAGATGACAGGATGACCCGTCATCCAGGAGGAGCCAAGATAAGAGGGAGGGAGGGGGTGCATGGGAGTAGAGTATGTGGGGAGGAATAGGTGGGAGTGGATTTTATGCCTTGATTTTTGGCTACCTCCCTTGTAAGGTGGAAAAAAAATGTTGGTATATGTATGTATCTACTTCAACTGATTCATTTGATTAATTCAAATTGTTATGTTCCCAACAGGGAGGTCATATGGTCCTAATTGGCCTTCCGAAAGCACCTCTACATGTCGAGAATGTCCTCACAGATGTTGTTTTCAAGTCATTGACTCTGAAAACCGTCCATGGCCGCAGGTACGATTCTTTTATGGAGAAGGATCTCATACTGTACAGTACCCTTTTTATGAAAACCATGAAATTCAAATAGAAGCATTTAATGTCAGAAACTTTACAAACATGTAGAGTAGATATAAATAAAAAATTAACAAGCTACAGTGATAAACATGAGACACTTCTCCATGCAGTAATAATTGAGAACAGTATTTTATTCACTAAAGAAAATGTAATGTCTGTGAACTTGTGTCTTTTCCATCATAACCAGATGAAATATAATGGGGCCAATGAATGGAATAAACTTCCTAGTGGCAATGGCATGTAGTGCACCTCAAAGTATATGACCGAGAGGAATAAACACTTAACCCCTTCGGTACGATGATGCCTACGTAGGCGTCATGAGGAGCAAGTGGGTACACGAGGATGCCGATGTCGGCGTCTTGATTATATATATTGTAGTTGTACCTGCGTGACCCCCATACTCGGTTGATGAAAGAGTATTAGGATGGTTTGGACACATGGAAAGAATGAGTGAAGAAAGACTAGTAAAAGAGGTATGGAAGGCAGATGTGGAGGGAGTGAACATGAAGGGACGTCCTAGGATGAGGTGGATGGATGGGGTGAAAGGGGCTTTGGGGAAGAGGGGAATGTCTGTTGAGGAAGGACGGGAGAGGACAGAAGACAGGGGTGAATGGGGAATGGTTGTATATGGATGATGTTGTGATGCATGAGGTGGAATAGGCAGGGGGATGGGGGGGTGAGGTAGTATGTGTGAACAAATTTTGATGCAGCCCAAAGGGATTTCTCCCCATCTTCTACTTTATGCATGGGGGGACAGAGAGGTGGGGTTGCCAATTTAATGAAGCGGCCTTGCTGTGGATGTGCTGTGTCTTGTGACACTGCTTCTGACCCAGGGCAGTGGACAAGGTGCAGGGATGACCCGTCATGCAGGAGGTGCTAAGATGAGAGGGAGGGTGGAGGGGTGTGGAGTGTATTCAGGGATGGAATGGGTGGGAATGATTTTATGCCTTTTCCTTTTTGGCTACCTCCCTTGTAAGGGGGAAAAAGCCTTGGTATATGTATGTATGGATGTATATGTATATATATATATATATATATATATATATATATATATATATATATATATATACAGAATGGGTGGGGATGGGGGGTGAGAGAGTATGTGTGTGAAAAATTTGACGCAGCCCGAAGGGATTTCTTTCTGTCTTCTCCTTTTCTGCATGAGGGGATGGAGAGTGGGGAGGTCACCAATTTAATGAAGTGGCCTTGCTGTGGATGTGCTGTGTCTTGCAACACTGCTTCTGACCCAGGGCTGTGGACAAGATGCAGGGATGACCCATCATCTAGGAGGTGCCAAGATAAGAGGGAGGGAAGAGGGTGGAGGGGAGTGAAGTATAATAGGGATGGAATGGATGGGAGTGGTTTTTATGCCTTTATTGTTTTGGCTACCTCCCTTATAAGGGGAAAAAAGCCTTTAATATATGTATGTATATTTTTTTTCTTTTTTTAATCTGACAAGTCTGTAAGCATGATTTGTTAATATTATAATTCATGTCTGTTCTATCATGCCTGCCATGTCTTCCTCAACAGAATCTGGAGCACATGGGAGGAATGTGAGCGTCTCCTGGCAGAGGGCAAAGTTGACGTGAACCCGATAATCTCCCACGACCTCCCGATGTCTAACTTTCATGAGGCCTTCCAGGCACTCCTGTCAGGAAAGGCTTGCAAGATCATCCTTGACCCTCAGCTGTAGAATACGACCATTCTTGTAATGATACAAGCAAATTAAAGAATATTGCAAGATAGTGACAAGTTCTTTCATTTACGTCTCATCATACTCGATTATTATATTTGAGGAAGCTTGCTGGCTGAGCAGGTTAGGGTGTCATTACTTGCGGTGAAGGTCGAGGGGATGGCAGTTCGAATCCTGCCACATACAACCATTCTCTATTCACCTCTATCTTCTGTCCTCTCCCGTCCTTCCTCAACAGACATTCCTCTCTTCCCCAAAGCCTCTTTCACCCCATCCATCCATCTCATCCTAGGTTGCCCCCTCATGTTCACTCTCTCCACATCTGCCTTCCATACCTCTTTTAGTAATCTTTCTTCACTCATTCTTTCCATGTATCCAAACCATCCCAATACTCTTTCATACACCCTATCTCCCAACTCCCTTACCATCCCTGTTCTCCTCCTCACCTCCTCATTTCTTACTCTATCCAGCCTAGTAACCCCCATCATACTTCTCAGACATCTCATCTCAAACAAATTCAAACTCCTTCTCTCTTCCTCCCTTATGTTCCACGTTTCTGTCCCATACAGTGCAAAATCACTCCTTCATACAATCTCATCTTAGCTTCCATTCCCAAATGTCTATTCCTCATTACACTTTTTAATCCACCAAGGTATTTACTTGCTTCTCTCAATCTACATTCTACCTCCACCTCCACTCCACCCTTTCCTGCCACACACATTTACACCTAAGTATCTAAAACTATCCACTTCCTCCAGTCTCTCTCCCGTAATGCTCACTTCCAGTTTGCTGCTACTTTCACCCCCTGTACATTTCATCACCTTACTTTTACACTCATGTACATCAAATTAATCAAATTTACAGTAAATTACCTGTTTTAAAAGGACTACAGTGGGCTTCAGAAAATCTACCTGATGTACTGCACTACATTATACAACTAGTTTGAATACTCACTTTCTGTCCACTACAGGAGGTAACCTATATAATTCAATTTTTCGTGAGCATTTATAATGGGTCCATGAACTGCTTCCCAACCTCAATAACATCAATTTCAGGTTTAGTCTGAAAAAAATTACTAAATTAGAATGTACACACACTTAGTGTCTCAACATTATAAATACCACATTTGTATACAGTGAATATTTTACACACATATGACAATATTTCTTTGCAGCACAGCATGACATCAATAAGTTAGTTGACAAAGAATGCTAATAAATTCTTTCTCACATCAGACACAACCAATAGAAAATAAAAGTGGTATGGTTACTGTTTCTGAATATCTATTTCTGAAAAATTATATGCTCATATTCTACCTTGATTTTCCAATAACTGAGTAGTATGCTTACACACCCTCTCTCCCTTATTATATACTTTAAAAAGTATAGTTTACTTGAATTAATTACCAGACCTTATCAAAGAGATGAGGAAAAGCTCCTTCTGCCTGATACTTCTTCCGCATTTGTTCATAAGCTGTCATATCAAACATTTGATCAAATTCTTCTCTTGTCATGAAGGTGTCAGCATAGAGGAATGGATAACCTCCAACCTCTCTGGTGAATCTTAAATAAAAATTGCAATGGAATAAATTTATAGCAATGAGATTACACATGAAGCACTTCTAGAGAATGAAATAAATTAATTCAATCTAATGACTAGTGAGATTGTTTAATATGTGTCTATGGGAGGGAGAGGGGGGTCGCCAAATTAATGAAGCGGCTTGGCTGTGGATGTGCTGTGTCTTGCGACACTGCTTCTGACCCAGGGCAGTGGACAAGATGCAGGGATGACCCATCATCCAGGAGGTGCCAAGATAAGAGGGTGGAGGGGAGTGGAGTGTATTAGGGATGGAATGGGTGAGAATGGTTTCTATGCCTTGTCTTTTGGCTACCTCCCGTGTAAGGGGGAAAAAACCTTTGGTATATGTGATGTGATGGGAAGGAAGTGTACTGGTGAATTAGGTAAGTGCATGTATAGTTCAACCATTCAACAAACGTAGAAGTGTTTGAGGGATCAGTCTCTTCAGTGTGGTCAGAAGGAGTACAGGTCTGTGTTAGCTGATAGAATCAGAGGAGAATGGAGGTAGTATGGGAGTGGAGTATGTGGGGATGAAATGGGTGGGAGTGGGTTTATGCCTTTGACTTTGGCTATCTCCCTTGTAAGGGGGAAAAACATGAAAGGGATATGCTCTGCCTTTTTTTGTTTGTCTATTATTTACTCTGTAATTAGATTCAATATAAAAGGTCTCTTGGTGATATATCTTTCTACTATCAATCAATCAATCCACTGCCCTCATTCTTTTTTACATGAGACCAGTAACTTCCAGGATACTGGCTATGATCTCTGGTTCAGCTCACAAGTCACTCAGCGTATCTTGTGTCACACCCTGCAGGACTTGAATGTTGGAGATTGTAGTAATATGCAGAGGTGGGCGGTCCAATTCAGAAGTCCGATTATCCAGTTATCCGATTAATTGGATTTGCATTTTTGAATCGAATAATCAAAATGGACTAATCCCTGCCAAACAAATCAGATAATCACAACTGGACTGCCAAAAATTTAATCTCATTTGCAATTAATCCAGATTGATGTCATCTTTGTTGTTTTTTTTTGGTAATCGCCAACAGACTTCAATTTTTTTGACTCGTGCCCACCTCTGGTAAGATGTCCTATGTATTTTGTGTGGCAGTTGCATCTCGGGGCAACTAGTAACTGTAAGCAAACCAATTTTGTGCCGGACCTGTGCTGATGATCCAAGCCTTCCAGACGTAACATGAGATGATGTAAGGAGAATGAAGCCCCAAAAGGTACAATTCTGTCTGAACATATGACCCAACCAGTGTCCAAAGAGCAGAGCTGGGTACGTTACTGCTGGACAGGTAGTGTGTTACCGCTGAACAGGTAGTGTGTTACCAAAAAATCTGGGGTGGATCTCTGTCAATGCATTACTAATTTTAATTTCCTTAGAGTGGTATATATATATATATACACAAACACACACATACATGACTCAGTGGCACGGTTGGTAGAGTCTCCGACTGTCACTACGGCGGTCTGGGTTCGAATCCTGCCCAGGGCTGAAATAATTTCAGTATCGCTGCACTTCAAGTCGTTACTCCAACTCTCTTGGGCGGGGAGTTGGGGGTGTATGTGCGTGTAAGGTCACAGCATTACCCATAGATCGGTCATATGAGCTCTGAGCTCTCTTTCGGGAGGGAAATAGCTGTCAAGCATGAGTCCAACACATGATCCAAAGACCAAGTTAAAAAAAAAAAAAAAAAAAAAAAGTAACGCGGACTGCTCTGAGGAAATTAAAATCGGTGATGCACTGACGGAAATGCACACCAGATTTTTCGGCAACACACTACCTGAACGGCAGTAATGGGCCCAGCTCTGCCAAAGAGGACCAAGATCCCTAACCTCCACCTGAAGATGCAGCCTTATGGGACCAGTGCCTAGTCTCCAAAACAGATTCAACACTCACTTTTTCATAACACTTCAACTTTTTCTATTGTGATCTAGTAACAGGAACTGCAAACTGAATGAGAATTCATCTGAAAATATATTCAAGTTCTAAAATATGACCCAGGGCAGTGGACAAGATGCAGGGATGACCCGTCATCCAAGAGGTGCCAAGATAATAGGGAGGGTGGAGGGGAGTGGAGTGTATTCGGGATGGAATGGGTGGGAAGGGTTATTATGCCTTTTTCTTTTTTGGCTACCTTCCTTGTAAGGGGGGAAAAGCCTTTGGTATATGTATGTATGTAAAATATGACATTTATCAAGTGATGGAAAAATAGAATTTAGGACACTTCATGGAATAAATCACTCATAACATTGTCACGAGTGATTTGTTCCACGATAGTCACATGGACAAAGCAAATAAAAGCCTCAGTGAAACAAAGGATATTTGACAGCAGTTGGCTGTCACTTTCATTACTGGGTACAAGTTACAGTAAGTCCTCATTATACGGTACATATGCGTTCCTGAAAACCTTACCGCAAATTTAAATTACCATATACCGAACCCATTATAACATGTAATAATAGGATATGGCAGACGCACCTTCTCCCTGCTCTTTCCTCTTCAAAATATCTAGCGGATACCGTATCTGTGAATTTTTCTTACCATAAATAGAGTCGAGGGTAGTAATTACCAAATACCGTAACTGTGAATTTACCAGATAAAGAATTATCGTATAAGGAGGACTCACTGTATCAACCGGTACTGGGTCTTTTGTACATTCAGTGGAGTTATCAGTAGAGCAGAGGACTAACATTATGATGGTCCTTGGATAAAGACCTGTGACAGCCAGGTTGATTATTATTTTATCACTTTATTTAGAAAAAATAAAATAAATAAATATATAAAAATATAGTAAGATGGAGGTCAAACATATACAAATAAAAATATATCTATATTCTGCACCTTACGAATGCAAAGTTACACTTACTTTTCCATTTTCCTCATGGCATCTACAGCATCAAATTGCTTTCTTTCTTTCACTTGCTGCGGCACCCCATACACTCCTAAGTCATTGAACATGCCATAGTTTGTACCCGGAACTCTTTGCTCTTGACGTGGGGGTCTTAACTGTCCACTGAGAAAAATTAATTGTTTAGATTTTTTTTCAATTATCAAACATATACATGCATACATATATATATATATATCAAAAATACATCTGACTATCTTCTTGTACCTCCCAACTCTGCTGTATACAGTGCTTTGGGTACAATCACTCCTTCATATAACCTTTTCTTTGTAATAATTCCTTACATCTGCTCTTCTCTTGCCCTCCCTCACCTTGAGTTTCACTTCCACCCGTGCCAAGATGGAAGGGAGGGAGAAGGGTGGAAGGGAGTGGAATATATAGGAAATGGAATGGGTGGGAGTGGTTTCTATGCCTTTTTCTTTTTGGCTACCGCCTCTGTAGGGGGAGAAAGCCTTTGGTATATGTATGTACATATGTATGTATTCCTAATATATACATCTGTTCTATGCAAACACCATACATGAATTTATGAACAAACTAGTTGTGAGATACAAAGACGGGTCACCACGAGCATAGCTCCACTTCCCGTATAATATAACTAGGTACAACTAGGTAATTTACTCCCTCATCCCTTCATTCCACCATGTACTGCCTTCCTTTCCATTCCCACCCATCCTCCTCATTCCACACCATCTTTGTACATTTGAGTACTTCCTTTTCCCATTCTCTCTCTACTCCTACCTTCACTTTCTCTTTTACCTCTTACCATATCTCTCTCATATTTGCCCGTTTTTCTTCCTTTTCCCCTTCTCACTCAACTTACTTTCAGCACCTCCTCATCTCTCTTTCTCATCTTTCTCCTCTTTACATTAATCCTTAATCTCTCTCCCATCAGATGATGATCACACATTCCACTACTCTTTCCCTTAAATATCTATGTCTACAACTTTTCCAATTTCCCTTTCAGACACCACATCATAGTCCATTAATATCTTCTCAACTACTTTCCCATGAACATCTTTTTTCATAAACATTGTTTCCTATCACCATTTTCAGTACATATGTACAACAGATCTCATTTTATATCTCACACCAGAATAAGATATACAATAATGGGCCACTATATGGATGGGATTCACTAACTTTGACCAACTAAATGTATATACATATACAAAGGCATCCTCCTTGTAAAGGATGCGGTCAAATCAAAACATGCTTCTTGTCTTAAATGTGCAGAGAGAAAAGTATGAAAAGAATAGGTTAGAAAAAAAAAAAAAAAAAAAAAAACAAAAAAAAAAAATAATAATAAAATAAAATCAATAAATCAATAAATAAACAAATAAAAATTAATAAATAAATAAATAAAATAAAATTCAAACCTGTGTGGCTCGTGATCATATATTCTGCAAGGATAGACAAGTATTGGATAGATGTTGAAGACCTCATGAGAAATATTGATTTGATCCTCCAGCTGATTCATAGGCAACACAATATCTTGAAACACCTGTGAAAACATCAAATGTGTTACTCAAATTTGATGGAACAGTACATTACCATAAAAAAATAAATAAATGAATTATAAAATTAAATAAAATACATCATACATATACCAAAGGCTTTTTCCCCCTTACAAGGGAGGTAGCCAAAAAGAGAAAGGCATAAAAACCATTACCACCCATTCCATCCCTAATACACTCCACTCCCCTCCACCCTCCCTCTTAGCACTTTCACTGCTAATGAACACTTTCAAAGTGCTAACACTATACAAGATTTTAAGATAAAACTTGGTGCGGAGAGATACAAAGATCGGTCACCACGAGCATAGCTCCCCTCCCATATATTAATACACATAGATAAAAAAAAAAAATAAAAAAAAATACACTCTTGTAATTTTTTAAGACTTGTGCATTTGATTGGAACTAGCTAGTCTCTATGGACACCAATATGGTCTTTGACTTTTTTTTTTCTAAGTGAGTGAGCCCCCAAAAATTCAGTAGGCCACCCCCCAAAAACTCTGAAACTCAAACATTTGCATTTTTCAGTCATTTTTTGTATATATTGATTGTCAAAATAAAACTACAAGTTATTTTGCAGTTCAGTGCAAACTAATGAGTTTCAAGAACATTCTTTGCTATAAACATATGTCCTTAATTTATTTAAAAAAATTCTAATTTAACAGTTTATTCAACAAAATATTACACATTACATTTGCATGCTGAAGATACACATATATACATACATATAATTAATTTGTTGAAAAGGAGAGAGCAGGAGCAATAGCTTTTAAAATGGCAAATTAGTGCCATGCGCATCTGCTTGTACTGCATGACCTGTATATGATGTCCAATGCACTATTAGCCCTGACTGATGATCACAGTCAGCTAGTGTTTGATGGTTCAGCAGTGATGTCACAACACTGCTGTGTTACAAAATTAGTAATTTTTATATGTCCAGGAGGTGCCAAGATAAGAGGGAGGGAGGAGGGTGGAGGGGAGTGGAATTTATAGGAAATGGAATGGGTGGGAGTGGTTTCTATGACTTTTTCTTTTTGGTACCCCCCCGTGTAAGGGGAAAAAGCCTTTGGTATATGTATGTATGTATATGTTCAGCACCTGAAAGTCATAAGTTCTGGCTACGGTCCAGCCTAACAGCAGAAACTGATAGACCCTAGCTGTTTCATTACATTGGAAACTTCCCTCCTCATCCGCTCAAGAATCTACAGAATAGACTAGAAGAAATCTCTTTGGGCCACATAGTTTTCTCATACATTCACGACCACTGGGTAAATACTCCCTACTCACATTTATCTCTTGCCTTCTCATTTCTCTGCTCAAAATAACATTTACAAAAACTGACAAGCCTTACCTGTTTCGTAAATGTCATCACTCGAACACCTGGTGTAGTGGTGAACTTGAGGAATGCAATTCTGGGAGGAAGCATCCACCCAAGGAGTAATCGAAACAATGGGTGATTACCAAAGGGAATCATTGTCTCCACTACCCAAAAGAGGGCACGGTTGTGACGAAGAAGATAATCTTGTAAAGGAACGTATTCATAATCATATCCAGTTTTCAGGAAGTTCTCAACATGTTTATAGAACCAAGGCTTGTACCAAGCAGAGATACAGTTTATCTGTTGAAAAAAGGAAATCCAACCGTCAGTATATGTGATATAAAACACTACAAAAATATTGTTCTACATCTGTTTAGTCATACTGAAACAAAAATAAAATTTTAGCTATTATCCACTCAATTCATACTCCACAATTCCAATGTCATGCAAGAAAGTGATAAGATGATATCTTTGCATGGTTTAAGAGGGAAATAGTAAAAAGAACATGCATTAAAAGAATGATAAGGGTAAGGATGTTCCTCTACCATTCCTAGCCACATTGTTTTGATTGTAACAGCTGAATGAATGATATGAAAATAAATAAATGAATAAATAAATACACATATACATACCAAAGAGCCTTTTCCACTTTATAAGGAGGGTTGGCTGAGTTAAAGCATACACTCACACTACGCCCATCCCAAACCCAATCCATCTTAGCACCTCATGGATGAAGCTCCGCTCCCTATCACACCAGTCAAATCAAAGGCAACACTGTAAGACATATGCCTCCACAGCTAGGCCTGACTGCCAGAACTGGTTTACCTCTGCTGCTTCATTATATGGCAACCTGACCCTCATCCACTTGAAAAATCTATGAAGCAAACAAGAAGAAAATCCCTTAGTGTAGTGGGTGGGCTTACTCTATTACGAATCTGTGGGAAAACCCCATTCCTGCCATGACATTCCTTAGAGAGACAGGTCTGCTTGGCCACACAGTCTAGGGAATGGCAGCAACAACTACAACAACGTCCTTTAGGCGTGTTGTTTTGACGTTTCAAAATAACACCCAAATAGCTATATCGCCCACAAATACTATCTTCTCCTCCTCCACAAAAACCAGTCACCAGCCTCCAGAAGCATAATCACGTCCCTCACTGCTCCATCAACAAAGTGAAATTGCTGCATGCCAGACCTCCTGATATCCATCCCTCTGAATCCTCTCTCCCAAAAAAGGACAGAGTCCACCTGGCCAGACTGTGATGTGGCCACCATCCAACCCTTCTGCCCAAGATATAACACCTCATCTCATGCTACACAACACATTATGGAAGACTGCATTGTACACAATCACACATGCCCATCACCTAGAAGGAGCCAAGAAAATAGGGAAGGGGGGTGGTAAATGGGAGTGGAGTATTGTGGGGATGAAATAGGTGGGAGTGGATTTATGCCTTTGACTTTAGCTACCTCCCTTGTAAGGGGGAAAAAGCTGTTGATACAGTGAGACCTCTCATTAACGGACATTAATTAGCTGTGTTTGCGGTGTTTTCAGTGTTTCTGGTGCTGTTGTTTAGTGCATGCAATCACTATGCCACTCAAAAACCACTCCAAAACACCGAAAACACAGCAAAAACACCACAAACACAGCTGATTAATGTCCATTAATGAGAAGTTTCACTGAATATGCATATATAATAAAAATAAAAAATAAACTGAAACTATGACCCAAATTATTCCCAGCTTTGCAGATAAATCATACAAGGAGACTAGAGGCACTATACTTCATTATATATTCAATCTATATAAATAACTATCAAAATTACCACTAAATCCAACAGTTCTTACCTTGAACATTTCATCAGGTGGAACGTCTGAGAAATTTCCAACCATGATGACAGCTTCATCTTTGTTATATATGGTACCCTCAACATAATCAGGAGCCTTGTAATCTTTATCTATTGCTCCACTCACTTCCCGCATCTTGTCACAATACTCCTTCTGCCCTCTCACTGGCATGTACTCCAGCTTTAGGTAGGGCTGCAATAAAGGAAAATTTCCATAGTAAACTTATCTGATTAAGTCTGTTATTTTGAAAACTACAATCTAATCATTTCATTAATATGCCCATGGTAAAACAGATCTGAACTCATAAACTATAGCAATGCCCTTCAAACTGAGGGATGCAGCCTATCACGCATGCACTAGAGAAAGACACAATTCTGCTAATTAATAAAATGGCATTGGTTATGGGTGGCTCTTCATTAAATTTACTAATAGTTTATCTCAGTATTGGAAGTGAGTGTAAAGGGAGAGAGACTGGAGGAAGATACTTGGGTGCAAATGTGGCAGGAAAGGGAGGAGTGGAGGTAGAATGTAGATTGAGAGAAGCAAGTAAATGCCTTGGGAGATTAAAAAGTGTAATGAGAAATAGACATTTGGGAATGGATGCTAAGAGGAGATTGTATGAAGGGGTGACTGTGCCGACAGCACTGTATGGGGCAGAAACATGGAACATAAGAAAGGAAGTGAGGAAGAGTTTAAATGTGTTTGAGATTAAATGCAAGAGAAGTATGGTAGAGGTTACTGGGCTGGATAGAGTGAGAAATGAGAAGAGGAGGAGAGTGGGGTTAGAAAGGGAGTTGGGAGATGAGGTTATTGAAAGAGTTTTGGGATGGTTTGGACACATGGAAAGAATGAGTGAAGAAAGATTAGTGAAAGAAGTGTGGAAGGCAGAAGTGGAAGGAGTAAACATGAGGGGGTGACCAAGGATGAGATGGATGGATGGGGTAAAAGGGGCATTGGGAAAGAGGGGAATGTCTGTTGAAAAAGGAAGGGAGAAGACAGAAGATAGGGGTGAGTGGAGAATGGTTGTGTATGGATGATGCTGTGATGCATGGGAGTGGGTGGGGGATGGGGGTGAGGGAGTACATGTGAATGATATTTTGACACAACCTGAAGGAATTTCCCTTCATCTCTTTTTCTGCATGAGGGGATGGAGAGTGGGGTTGCCGATCAAATGAAGTGGCCTTGCTGTGGATGTGCTGTGTCTTGCTACATTGCTTCTGACCCAGGGTAGTGGGCAAGATGCAGGGATGACCCATCATCCAGGAGGAGCCAAGAAAAGAGGGAGGGAAGGGTGGTGAATGGGAGTGGAGTATGTGGGGATGAAATGGGTGGGAGTGGATTTATGCCTTTGACTTTGGCTACCTCTCTTGTATGGGGGAAAAAGCTGTTGGTATATGTATATCTTGGTATAACAGTATCCTCATATAATTTCTTGTCCCACTTCCAAGACATCTACCTTCTCTTTTTCACCATAGAGATGAAGAGGCAAATACTGCTATATATGGTGTAAAAAAAGTTACTTCTGAAGTGTGACGTGGAACATAATTATGTACTTAAGAGTTTGAAAAACACTACTTTAAGATATAAAAATGAAACAAGAATAATAATTCATACTTTAATCCTGATGATTTGCAATTCTAGAGCCACTAGAAATCCCAGGGTCCCATGTGACCATGGGAGACAGTAGTAGAGATCTCTGTGTTCATTGTCTTTAGTTACCCTGATGAGGGAACCATCAGCTAATACCATTTCGTATGCTAATATGGTTTCTTGATACAGACCAACCTGAGGAAAAATGTAACCAATAATCATGGCTATGTATGTATAAGTATGTATGTATATATATATATATATATATATATATATATATATATATATATATATATATATGTATATATATACATATATATATATATATATATATATATATATATATATATATATATATATACAAATAATTGAACCTGGCCATCATCACAGACCTTCAAACATGGGTCCCTCTAAGTGCTTGTCCCAATTCTTGCAATTTTGTGTGTTTGTGATTCTTAGATTTTGAATATCTTATGAGTTGAACAAATCAATTCTCGACCAAAAAATAGAAGAAAAAAAAATTGCTCTGGTAGTCAACCAACTCAAATGAAGAAAAATGGAAAATATGGCAAAATTCAAAGTTTTGTGGAAAAATATTATTCTGATAAAGCTCTAACCAGCAGATCAATAATACTGTTTCCATCCTTGACCAAATCAGTTCTGGAACAGTTTCCTAGAATGGATTGTGGTTGAGAAGCAAGGTTCTACTATATATTTGTTTAGTTTTGAAATACTTTTGTGTGTGGGAGGAGAGGAATATGTGTGGGCTCCAGGTAAATCATTATGAGTGTTTGTTTATGTTTGTGAGTCAGGTGGATGTAAATGAATAAATATGTTGCATGTGTTACACTAGATAGATGTATGTTTGCAAGAGAGAACTAGGACAATGGACTGACTGATTGAGTGTTACTGATTCAAGCACAATTATATATCATCATTGGCAACAGAATTCTGTGTTACTGTAGTCACATATTAAAATCTATGATCACATATTTCATATTATTCTTGGTAGACCATTTTTTACATCTTTATGAATATTGCCTTACCTTATGGGAATATGTTGTCATGCCAACACCCATAGCTAAGCCTCCGAGGGTTGCCTCAGCCACCTCTAAACAGACTGCCAAAGTATAGCCTCTTGGTACCAGGAAGGCAGTAATATCACCAACACTTACCATTGGCTCTACACGGACAAACATTTTTTCTGTGTTTAAATCCAAGATATCATACAAGGGGATGGGAATTTGGTGACACTGATCCTGCAAATAGTAATTACACAGTCAACTTAGCTTAGGCTGCAATGTCAGTAGCATCAAATATTTGTGTATTTTTCAATGTATCCACTAACAGATGTCCAAAAATTGACTGAAAGAAACTGAATATTATTATTATTATTATTATCATTATTATTATTATCATTATTATTATTATCATTATTATTATTATTATTATTACTATTATTATTATTATTATCATTATTACTATTATTATTATTATTATTATTACTATTATTATTACACAGATCAGAAAACAACAATGCTCAATAGCATCTGGGAAGTGTCATGGAGGGTCTTATCTTCTGGATACCTTACTGCCCCATTTTACTGAATTTCGTAGTCTGGAAATCTTTTGATAAACCAGCACTAATGAGCAGAGTGCAGCCACTGGTAGCATTCATGACCATGAGGAATACAGAGGTACTTTCAAATAGGACAAGAGATGGAAGGACCATCAAGTTATCACACTAATGTGTTCATTCACACTAATCTACCAAGCAATTTCCAGGTTACTGAGCCCAATTTTCAAACATTCACCTGCTCTCCTAATATCTCAAACTGTATGATCTATTGTAACATAGATGGGTAACAGCCCAAATCTAGTATCATATCTTAGTATAAAAACCTGATATCACAACTGACAATGTTAATTACTGGTAGACTGTATTAACTTTATTGATATGTACAATAATTTGTACAAGATAGAAGGAATACATGTAAATCTAAAAGGGCATTTTGATAAAGAAATAAGCAAGTTTTGTGCATATATTCATGTTCCAAAAGGCCCCTCCCCCATTACGAAGGAGGTGGCCTGGTAAAGGCATACATCAACGGGTCACTACGAGCATAACTCACAGCCCATAAAATACAACTAGGTATATACACCCATTCAACATCTATTTGTTTTCCCTTTTATCTTAACTCCTTGTAAATGAAGGGCCATCACTGTCTCCCTGTCCACGGTTCAAGTCAGAGGTAATGCAGTAAGGTACAGTACCTCCACAGCAGGGTCTGACAGCTGAAGCTGATTACCCCTACTGTTTCATTAAATGGTAACCCTCCCCTCCCCCTCATCCACTTCCGAAATTACTGAGCATCAATTTCTCATCCATTCACAACCATTCTCCACTCACACATATTTTTTGCCCTCTCCCTTCCCTGTTCAATAAACATTCCCCTTATACCTAAGATCCCTTCATCCTATCCATCCATCCCATTCTAATCTTCCCCTCAAGTTTACTCCATCTACCTCTGCCTTCCATACTCCTTTCTTTATCTTTCTTTATTCTTTCCATAAGCCCAAACTAAAAATTAATTAATTTTCTACATAAATAATTTCAAGCAGTTGAAAAGTTTTCAGTAAAATCACAAAAGGCAATAAACTCCATGAAGATTATCATGCACCAAATAAAATTACTACCTTCCTGAAGAATGTTGTGGACAAGGACTGCCAGTTGGGCCTTGCTGTGCACATCATCTTTCTTTCAGCTGGCATCAAATCACACCATTTTCTCACCTGTGAATAAAATGTACAACATATTCTATACAGCAAAATGTAGTTCAAGATGTTGAATATTGATTACTGAATGACAAAGGTCCCACAGTTGATAAAAAAAATGTGTCTGATTGGCAGCCATTAAATTATATAATCTAAAAATTACTGCCATTGTGCACAGATTAGTCAAGAAAGTTTTCTTGTTAAAATGATACAAAGTTTACACCAATAAAGAAAAATACATATAAAGGACTACTGTCATTCATGAATTCACTTGGCAAAAAAGGAAAGCTAAAATAAATACAGTATTATATCATAAATATATTAAGACAATCAAATCATTATATAATAATAACAATAATGGTTGGGACCGACAAAGGATGCCTGGAAGTAGTGGTTCTGGTAGATAGAGATGACAAAGAATCATCTCCCAACTGCCCATCTTCAAAACCTGTTAAGACACTTATGGAACTGCCTAGTGTAGGCCTTATGGTCTCTTGCAGTCTCCTTCATTCTTATGTTCTTATGGAGGTGGAGCACTGGGTAAAGGGGCTGATACTCAGACTCATGACTCAAGGCAACATTAATTTCTACTGTATTATCATACTGGTTAGCTTGAATTTCCTTGACTGGAAACCTGCAGCAATACAACTGCCAATGATCCTTATGCCCTCTCATAGATCTCTCTGGGAAAATGTGAAGGTCTGCTGCCTCTGGTGGAATGAGAACTTTCCAAGTCACTGATTTATAGTGGTAGGATGAGAGGAGTAGTCACTGGATATCTGCTCTTCTTATGTGAAAAGGTGAAATAGTCAAAGTTAAGAAATCTTAGGCCTAGTCCAGAGAATGAGTGTCAGCTCCATGGAGCTGCACAGCAAGATGGAGGTGAGGATGTTTACAGGGTATGAAGACAGGCAACAAGAGGATGATTTTCTCTGATGACCATCTATAGCTACCCACCTTACAAACATATTCTTACCTTCTGCTGAACAGTTTTTACTTTCTTATCATGTCCCTCATGTGCAGAAATCATTTTGCACTGGATCCAGTGATGCAGCTTCATGACCCAGCCAAAAATGATGGACAGAGGCAATACAAAGAAGACAATAATGATGCCTCGATGGTCTTCCATCCACCTAAAGAGCTTTTGTTTTAATGCTAGCTCTCCCATGGTTCTTTTGGCACTTCACCTATAAATTTCACTGTAAAATTTTATAGGATCAATATATTATTTATATACATACATATACCAAAGGCTTTTTTCCCCTAACAAGGGAGGTAGCCAAAAAACATATAAACTCAAAATGGGTAAACATGATAAGTGGAGTACCCCAAGGCTCTGTGTTGGTTCTGATAATGTTTGCTATTTGTATAAATGACATGGATGAAGGAATTAAATGCTATATAAACGTCTGTGCAGATGATGCAAAACTATCGAAGAGAGTGAGTAACGAAGAAGACTGCAAATCTTTTCAGGGAGATCTGGACAAAGTCTGGAATTGGAGTAAAAAGAATGAAGTGAATTTCAACATTAAAAAATGTAGTATAATGGAATTTGGAAAAAGTAAAATTAGAATATCCAGTCAATACAAAATTGGATCAAAAGAAGTTACAAAAGTAAACTCAGAAAGAGACCTAGGAGTATTCATTTAAAATGACATGACACTAGACAAACATGTAAACAAAATAGTTGGAGAAACCTACAATTTCATAAGATCAATGAAAGTGGCCTTTGACTACATGGACGAGGTAATGGTGAAGAAAATACTAGTTACACTGATAAGACCAAAATTAGAGTATGCAGTGTCACTATGGACATCCAGTACAAAAAATAAAAAATAAATAAATAAATAATAATAAAACTAAAAATAAAGAAACTAGAAAGAATTCAAAGAGCACTAACAAAGATGGCACCAACACTCAGCATGTTGACATATGAACAAATATTGGACAAACTAAACTTATTAACTCTGGAGCAAAGAAAAGAAAGAGGCAATTTGATAACCATCTATAGAATTATGAAAGGGAAGGAAATCCTTGACAGGGATGATCTACTTAAATGGGACAGAAGAAATACAAGGGGACATAAGAAGACACTTAAGGACAGTTACAGAAGAGATCTGAAAAAGAATAGCTTTCCACATAGAGTGATAGATACATGGAATAAATTGAAAGAGAAAACAGTGAGTGCTAAAACTAAACATGACTTTAAGAAAGAACTGGATGCGGAAAGATACAACTGCGGGTCCCTACGAGCATAACTCTTTTCCCACAAAATACAACTAGGTAAATACATATACACTCATCAAAACCCTGATCCATCCAAGACTGGAATATGCATCAGTAGTATTTCCCACTGAGTGAAGGATATAAGCAAGATCTAGAGCAGGGTTTCTCAACCTTTTTAGCCATATCGCCCCCTTTTTCAATTGAAAAAAAAAGGATCGCCCCCCTTAATTGGAAAATAATAATAAAAATTATTGCAACAATGATAAACAACTAATTTAAAATGTTTTACTCACGTTGTGTTTTAATGAGATCCTTGGGCCCAGCTGGTGCTTCGCAGCTAGATCTTTTATATCAGGCTTAAAATTTGTCAATTAGAAGCAATACCTGTGACGTTTTTTGCCCCCCTGAGCTCAAAAATCGCCCCCTGGGGGGCAATATCGCCCCCATTGAGAATGACTGATCTAGAGAATACAAAGTGGAGCAATCAAACTGGTCCTCAGCCTGGCAGATAAACCATGAGAAAAGACTGAAAGCACTGGGTCTGTGAACTTTAAAAGATTGAAGAAAAGAAGGTGCTATGGTCACTCATTCAGTATTCATGTCACTAACAGGGACAGACTGCATTGACAGAAGAGATCTCCTGATTAATGATGGGAGGACTCTAAGAGGTCACGGTAGCAAATTAAGAAAGACCACATGTCTAAAGGATGTGAAGAAATACAGTTTTACATATAGATGCATAAATACATGGAATAGTTTAGAAGGTGATATAGCCCTAGTTCAAACAATGCACGAGTTCAATGGGTATAGATTAAGTTGGAACTGTACATGGATTTGAGGCTAGGTATGATAAAAAATGAGAGAAAAGGAAATGGGACCCAATGAGCTTTGTCCCTTTCCTGTACACTACAATTAGGTAAACATACACACATACAAAGAAGAGAAAGAGGTGATCTGTTGGCCATTTACAGAATTATGAAAGGCATGGAAGTCCTTGATAGAAAAGACTTATTAAATTGGGATAGAGGAAAAACAAGGGGAAATGAAAGAAACTCAAAAAGGACAATTATAGAAGAGATCTGAAAAAAAACAGCTTTCCACACAGTGGTGGATGTCTGGAACAAATTAGATGAAACAATAGTGTGTATAAACACCATACATGAATTTAAGAACAAACTAGATGTTGCAAGATACAAAGACAGGTCACTATGAGCATAGCTCCCCTTCCTGTATAATACAACTAGGTAAATAGGTAAGTACACATACACATGTTAAGCTTTTATTCAAAGGTAGTTGGTATGATGCAAGAGAAGGTGAGTTGGGTGGGTTGTGTATCTAGATTTATAGAAGGTACCTCAAAATAATGGTAACTTTTGTGGAAACTGGAGCATATTAGAAGATTTGTTTGCCATATCTGTACTTGAAAAAGCTGTAACAAGCGAAACGTCGTACCAATATAGGTTTCGATCTCACACGGTGTTTATTCTCACATTTAGAAGAAGTTCTTTGGATGGTTAAATGATTTCCTGTAAGATTATATGAGAAAAAAATTTAAGAGGTCAGGATGGCGTATTGTGAATAGTGGAGTCCCACAAGGTACCTCAAAATAATGGTAACTTTTGTGGAAACTGGAGCATATTAGAAGATTTAGAAGAAGTTCTTTGGATAGTTAAAGGATTTCCTATAAGATTATATGAGAAAAATTAAGAGGTCAGAATGGCATATTGTGAACAGTGGAGTCCCACAAGGGTCACTAGTTCCTGCAATGTTTTTGATCTACATAAATGACAGTATGGTCAGTATAACCAGCTAAATTAACAAAAATAGATGAACAAATAGAAAATAAAATACAAGAAAACAACATGATAATTAGTCAACCTCTTTCATGCACAGCTAAACATTCAAATGGGGAGAGTAGGGAGGCTTTTTTGTCATGAGTAGGTCAAGAAAGATGTATTGGAATGAGTCACTCTTAACATCAATTGCCTGTGTGATTTCTCTCTACCGCTGCAATGCCCAATAAAAAATATACTACCGGTATATGTGTGCATCAATTCTATAATTACAGTCCATCAAGTTGATTAGGTTAGGGATAATTTTAGTTAATATAATGCTACTTATCACTGAGAAATTGTGGCCATTATATCATATGTAATGAACTAGATATCACCATTATTTTCAGGTTTTGGGAAAATTAAAGAACAACTATGAGTGGACAATTTAATACAGCAATAAATATTTTGACTAGTCTGTCCTATAACTATTCTCGAAACAGACATTAATATATTTTAATTTGCCAGGCTAGGTGAAAGATTCTGTTAATTAAGGATTCGTTGCATTATACCTTAAAATGCAATGCAACAAAACTAAAGTTTACTTTTGCAGATAGGTAAACTGATTCATTCTGAAATTGGTTTCCATCGTAATTCGTTTCACCCACCCATCATTCTTACAATAGAGAATATTTTTATGGGGGAGGCATGTATCAATTGTTGACGCATAAAAAACAGTAAAACGTGTTAAAAAAAAAAAAAGCCGACAAAATTACAGAATTACGCAAGCATAAATATTTAACTTGAAACACTGAAAATATATCACGAATGAGTTTTGAAAAAATAAAACGTGGCTAATCGACAGTCTATGACTTTGTTTCTCAAGTGTGCGTCTAGTAAAATGACTTTATTGTGAGCATAATACATTTGTCGAATTTTTAGATGGACCTCACAAGGTCACACTACAACATGACAATATATCGCATACTACTGTGATATTTAATTACCACTACAGAACTCAACATTCAATTACATTAGAGAATATAATCACGCACCTAACAGGTCCGGTCTTAAGACAGTTACTAGTCTCGAACTCTCGATCGGTGTGGAGTTTGTGGACGTGTGTCCAGAAACTTTATCATTATTGCAGATAAAAAACGTAAATATGAGGAAGTCATTGATTTACAGGTTTGTCAAAATAAAATTATTTTTTCCACTTTCGCCGCAATTTTATTATTTATCTACACACACACAGGCTATATCGTAGGAACGCAAATACCAGCATTGAGGGATATTATTATCTGACTTTTCGGCCCTAGTCTCAGGACCGCCTTCAGGAGTGCCATGAGATGCATAGTTTACAGTTTGTTTACATTGCCCTCAGCTGTGCCTGGGACAGGAACTGTGGCCGTGGCGTGCCATGTTCTTCTCGTCCCACGTGCCTAATAACATATTTAAATGTATACAATCTGCAAGTATTTCCATTCATGTGTGCTTCCTTTACTTTTTATGTACAATTTAAAAAAATGCGTAACTATTCGTTCATAGGTGCACTGGTAGCATAACAGGAAGCGTGCTTGGCTCGTATTCGCTTTGATGTGGGTTCGCATCCCGCTCTTCTCTCCGATTCCCAGCACCTGTCCCAACAGTCTAAGCGCATAGGGTGACGGCTTCGGCCGCAGCGACACATAATCCACCTATGAATATGCATGCACATATATGTCTAAGTCTAATGTAAGAATAATTCACTAATTTGCTAGTCCGATTTAATCTTCAGGTTTAGTCGTTAGCATTAACACCTAAAAATTAAACCTGATTAAGAAATTAGTAAATTGTTATGTCCTTCATTATATACATATATGTATATATGCATATATGTGCACACGGATTTGCAGGTGGCTATATGTGAATAAATTAGTATGCATGTATCTAAGTTTGTACATAAGAAAGTATAGGGAATACATATGGATGCAAATGCTTGTATACTGTACAAATTGAAATATGTTAATAGGCACGTGGCATGGATGGAACACGGCACGCTTTGGCCGTGCAGTTCCTATCCCAGGCACAGCAGTGGTCAAAAAAGTGACTTGTGTTCACTGTATCCTACACAGATCTTGCGAAAGCAGGTGGTTTGATGTAGGTCAGCGTCTCCTAACCTGGGGTGCTGGGAAGTGATGCACACAAAAATCACATTGATAAATGTATCATTGATTACCTAGTTGTGCGTATTTGACCTTTTCCATGCTATTTTATTTTTCTATGGTGTTCTTATTTCTTCTACAAACAATATTGTCAATTTGTTTCAGATCTAAGGAATCAAGAAAATAAATCATCAAGCAGTATACTTCACTTTATTTTATTCCTCTAATAACAAGATAGGGGTGCTGGACTGCTTAGACATGACAACATGGGGTGCTGTGGTCGGAAAAGGTTGGGAAACTTATCTATGTGGTCCGTGACAACCCTGAAGACGGCCCTAGGACCAGAACCGAAACGTCGGGCAATTAACCTTCCTCGTCGAGTATGGCATTTTGTTTTTCTTTTTCCTACAATGTGGATCCGACTCCAAATCTTCACGTATATTATACATACATATATGTGAAGAGAGAGAGAGAGAGAGAGGGAGAGAGAAATGGTCTATGAAGAATCAAAGTCTCATGCAATCAACTTGTAGGGAGCTAAGTAATGGTGATTGCAAACATTTGCAGTTTTCCTCGGGTCATGTTACTATTTGACAACCCTACACAATTATTTGTTTTGTTAAAGGAATGAGAATGAGAAAATACGTTTATTAAATGATATATTCATATACATAGGGGTTATACAATATCACAATGCATATTTATTTTCCAGTTTTGATTAAGAAAATGAGCCAGACTTATGATCCATACCCTAAACTGCTACATTTTTGTTTGTGCGTTTTACCAAATAGTCGCGCTGGCTCATCTAATATCTGTAGATAAGATTCTTTCTCTAGATAGAGAAACAAGTGATCTGTTGCACAGTTACGTTGTACGCTGGGCTATAGAACTAAAGCAGTACTCAAAGAGATATGCAGAGGTAGCTTTTCCCGCAAGAAGTACAGCAAAACATTTGCATAATTTAAGAACCTGTGAACTTCCAGGGACCGTTGTAAAGTTCGAAAGAGTACGTGAGGCTACAGAACTATTAAAATACTCAAAGAGATGTACACTGGTAGTGTTCCCCGCTAGAGTTACAACAAAGCATCTGCATAGTTCTGGATCCTGTGTACTCCCAAGGGCCGTTGCAAAGTTCGAAATAAGCGTAGACGTATTCGTTGTGTACGGGATGGTCGACTTGCTGGCACAGGTACTGTCCAACGGAAGTGAAGGCGTCTACCATGTGGTTCAGGTCGCCATTGGAGCTCATGTCATTGAATTCTTTTTCACATCGTGATTTGCACTGAACATGGGCATCACAGCTGTCGGAAAGCCAAGAAGTTGGTTGTGTTAAGTCATCTGTCTATGCCGACATTTTACCAACGTCTCTATTCTATTGGACACCATCTCACCGTATTTCATTTCAAATCATACACATTCTAATATTTTACATATTATTTTGATTCGATGAATTCCATTTGCCCCAAGTTTGATAATTTCATAGTTAAGTAAAATTGTCTGTCATTGGCTTAAACAAAAACCAACACATAAAAATTACTTTTTTCTAATTTTTGAGTCAGCTCCTAATATCTTTGAAAACGATCCATGAGTTTCTTAGACCATATTCGGTATTCCGGAAAGTAAAATAAAGACCAAAGGTCGTTAAGGTCTTGTCGAACTCGACTTACCTTCCAATGTCGATACCAGGGAGCTCGTAGATGATGATTTCACCAATAGAGGAAGTGGTGAAGGCGCCGCACCGGCAGTTGTAGAAACCTCTGTTCAAAGAAAACGGAAATTTTTGAATAAGGAACTTTTTGTTTACCTATAGTCTATTTATTCTTTTCATATGAGGTGGAGGGTGAATAGAATTAAAAAAAAAAAAAAAAAAAACTACACCAGCCGTTGGAGTTAGCCTTGGTATAAAGCACAAACATAAACATGAGTTTGGAAATCATGCAAATGTTGTTGGATTCGAACCCTGCTCCATGACAAGTGTTCATTCATCCATCATTAGCCACTTCGAATCCACTACTGAACAAAGGCCTCTCCTATCCTTACCTATGAGCCAAACGACTGTGTTAACCTGTGCCACGCCACTCCTGCAAATTTCTCTATCTCGTCTCGTTGTGTGTAAACCTAATTTTTAAAGGGTTCGGACCCTTTCTAATAAGGTTAGATCACTTTTAAAAGTGTTGGATCCGTCATAAGAAGGTTGCATTCTTTTCAGAGGATTCGGATACTTTAAAAGGAATTCAACCCCATTAAGAGGGATCAAGCACCATTAAAAAGAATCTAAACCCTTTAAGAACTATCCAATCCCATTTTTAGAATCTAATTCCATTAACTGAGTTGTTTTTCTAGATTTCCTCACCTGGCAGAGGCCACGAGGAGGAGGAGAACGGCCAAGGACGAACGCATGGTGGGGGTGCTAAGGGCGACCTGTATCTGGAGGAAGAGAGCATTGTATCAGTGTGTCAAGGTCAATACTTTTTGTCGCAACAGCTCTTCTATCGAGGTGGAGTGTCGCAGGTGGAGTGTCGGGTGTTGGAGATGGTGGATCGATTTAAGAGTTGCAGAATGGAAGAATATTTTTTCCTAAAATAAATAAATAATAGATAAATAAATAAATAAATAGATAAATAAATAAATAAATAAATAGATGAATAAATAAATAAAAGAAAGAGTAAGAAAAAAGAAAAGAAAAGTGATGAGGAACTTCTTTTGAGTTGGTTAGGGGCGGGGGGGAGGGGGGTTCTGACGGGCGACTAAAACGTACTGACAAATCAAGGGAATCAGGTGACCGTTTCTCAGGCCCCTCACAGTACTGGAACATGCCACTGTTGTCTGTCTTTAAATAAATAAATAAATAAATACATAAATGAATAAATAAATAAAATAAAAAATGAAATAAATAAGTAAATAAATAAATAAATAAACAGAATACATAAAAAAGTAAATAAAAAATGAATAGATAAATAAATAAATGAAAAATATATATATAAATAAATACATAAAGTAATAAATAAATTAATAAATAAATATATAAATAAATGAAATAAAAATGAACAAATTTATAAAAACATCCTGATTAAATATTCTCATGAAGATCGGGCAAGCTGGGTCGTCATGAGAAGAAGAACAACAAAAAGTATCTTAACACTTTGACTACACGAAGGTTTTCTTCGGCCGAATAAAATCACCTGTATCTCGAAATGCACCAAATTGTGGCCGATGCGTTGAAGAAGGATTTAGACCATTAACTCCTAAATATTTTGATAGAAATGATAAAAGAATTGAAATTAGTTTGAAAGGAAAATGAATTATAAAAAGAAAAAAATATTCGATTAACAGTTAAGACTTTTTTCCCTGCAACATATAGAAATTCTTTATCGACTGTGTTCCTCTAAAGGTCTCAGAGTAGAGGGATCTCAAGGAAACATGATCATTCAGTCTGGGGTCTATCAAACACACATGCACACACACACACACACACACACACACACACACACACACACACACACACACACACACACACACACACACACACACACACACACACACACACACACACACACACACACACAGACACACACACACACACACACACACACACACACAGGACACTTGGAACAAACAGGACGGAAAAAATAGTGTATGAAGAAGCCATTCACGAATTCAAGAGCAAACTAGACACAGCGAGATACAAAGGCGGGACACCACGAACGTAGCTCTCCTTCCCATAATATACAACTAGGTAAATACACACACACACACACACACAAAAAGACAGTCTCCCATGAAAAATCGAAATTCTTGAAAAATTTACGTCACTAATCTGAAAGGCCAAGGAAGCTTAGCTTTTGTGCCAAAGACTGAGCCGCAGGGACGCCAGCCGACGGCTTATAAACCACTACGATGTCATGGCCATATCGTCTGGAGACATCGTGATTTTTGGATCGATACAGTGACGTCATCATCCACATGGGAAAATAACACTCACAGCTGCAATAATTTCCTTCACACTATATCCTATCTATCTATGCTAATTTTTTGTATGTGGTTTTCAGATTTTTATTCTATCATAGTTCTCTATAGAAATTATATGAAAAAAATTGATTCAGTACAATTTGAGTATTGCCAAATTAAACTAGCATAATAGTAAATATTTCTATGGTTATGGATAAAGTGTTAGATGAAATCAGAATTTGTACCATCAAGAACGCCTGAACACGAAATTATGACAAGAAATGATAGACCACTGTAAAAACATGATATTTTTCTATATTTTCATTTATGTAGTTTATTACAAGAAACTTTTTGAGTTATAACGTAATTTTGATCATTCTCTCCTCGTTAAGCCCCTGTCATCTATATTTCTGAAGGTTTTATAGGGAAGTCTTAGTATGAGTGCAGTAGCTTAACCCTGTTTAGGAGGATAAACAAGTTTACAAAGGATTACAAAAGCGGAGCATGCCGACAGGAGACCTTTTGGTTCATATCTAGGTCGGATGAAAAAAATAATAAATGAATAAATAAAAACTATAATAATGTAAATAACAAATAAAATACATAAATACATAAATACATAAATACATAAATACATAAATAGTAAACAAACAGGTAAATAGTAAATAATAATAAATTGACATATAACTAATAATAAATGAGAATCAAACAGACAAATGATAACAAAACAAAAACAAATGATATAAAATAAATGATAATCATTACAGCATCTTGCTTAGGTGTTTATCTAAATGATTCTTAAAGCTTCGAACTGAACTACATTGCACTGCCTCTGCAGGAAGTTTATTCCATTCATTAACTACACGGTTGGCAAAGTTGTTTCTACCCACTTCCAAATTGAATCTATTTCCGGACAGTTTGAGACCATTGTTTCTTGTCTGATTCTCATTCAGTGTGAGCATTTTGTCACTTTTGATGTTCTCAATTCCCTTTAGAATCTTAAAGGCCTGTACCTCTGAGTCTACGCCTTTTTAAGGAAAACAGATTCATATGTTTCAGTCGATTTTCGTATGATTTTTTTTTTTTCGTTTATAAGGCTACTATGTCATCCCAAAACCTCTTTAAGAAATTTTCATTTTACGGCGACTGCGTCTTCCCGCAATCTTTTTAAGAAATTTTCATAATAGGGCCACTACGTCTTCCCGATAACTCTTTAAGAAATTTTAGTTTCAGGGTGACCGCATTTTCCGATATCTCTTTAAGAAATTTTCATTTTAGGTCGACTGCGTCTTCTCGATTTGTCTTCAAGAAATTTTTATTTTAGAACCTTGCTCCTACTCCCACTTGTGTCACACAAAAACTCCTAACCTAAAATAAACAAACAAATAAATAAACAGTTGGTTGAACAAAACAAATAAAACTCGCAAACAAACAAATAAACACATTGGCTTTTTTCTAGTCCTGGGACGCTCTTCCTGCTTCCAATGACCACGCAGTCAGTTCATAGATAGAACTTGTTCACCAAACGTTCTTCAAAAACCTTCTAATATTTCGAGTCACTATTAGTTCATGTTCTTATGTTCTTCCCTTTCTCTCTCTCTGCTTTTTGTTTTTTTTTACTTTGGCCTCTATTTTTCTTCTTTCCATTTTCTTGACATATTCTTATTTACTCGTCATCATTGAGGAGCTAAGATAAGAGTGGGGGGAAGGGGAGGGGGTATGGGACTGGAATAGGTGGGAATGAAACGGGTGGATGTGGGTATATACCTTTTGACTTTGGCTACCCCCATGGTAAGGGGGAAAAAGCCCTTGAAGTACATAGAATATACGTAATAGGCTCCTTTGTGAATGCCAAATGACAAATTTGGTTAATTTTTTAACAATTGTTTCCTTCCTTCATTATATATTTACTAATTTCATCATTGAAAAAGTTCCTTTTATGTCTCAGTTTGTCGTTTACAGATCTATAGTTTCGGTGTGTGTGTGTGTGTGTGTGTGTGTGTGTGTGTGTGTGTGTGTGTGTGTGTGTGTGTGTGTGTGTGTGTGTGTGTGTGTGTGTGTGTGTGTGTGTGTATGTATGTGTGTATGTGTGTGTGTGTGTGTGTGTGTGTGTGTGTGTGTGTGTGTGTGTGTGCGTGTGTGTGTGTGTGTGTGTATGTGTGTGTATGTGTGTGTGTGTGTGTGTGTGTGTGTGTGTGTGTGTGTATGTGTGTGTGTGTGTGTGTGTGTGTGTGTGTGTGTGTGTGTGTGTGTGTGTGTGTGTGTGTGTGTGTGTGTGTTTACATGATAAAGATGTCTTATATAGAGAGAGAAAGAAGAACCAGGATGTAGCGTCTCATAACAGGGCAAGTTTATCTTAAAACTGAAAACTAGTAAAGAAAAGTCGACTGGGAATATTCGAGGAGAGACAGTGACTGCCCCAACACATGACGAAGTTTATTTTTGTTTTCTTTCTTTCTTTTTTTCGCCAGCCAAGCCATTGACTCTTCACGGAAGCGGATGGGAGAAAGTTGTAAACAAGATGATGTGTCCTATGAACGACAACAGAAATAAAAATGTCGACATCATACAGCCTACGAGGCATTTTTTCGGTCATACTTTTTTCCCCAACTTTTTCTTTCTGTCTCTTCGGAGCGAGCAATCGATGGCCATTGTTTCTAACTACAACTTTCTTTAATCCCCTTTGAAGAACTTCATTCTGACTTAAGCCAGGCGAGTTGATTTAGATTAAAGGACACCTCAACCCCATCTTTTTCCCGATCAATCAAGGGCCCAAGAAGAAAATTTGAGGAGCTGAGGAGGTAAGCGAGTCACCAGAAGCCATTGAAGATCGAAGCGAAACGAGAAGAGGAAGTAAAACGCTCTGTTCAGATCTCGATAATCACTATCTATCTATACGAGTATACCAATAAACTTCTTCTCCCTCAAAAAGGAGTTGGGGTGGGGAGTTCCATCAGCTGAACAAAGGCGTTTGGCTGGTGACAGCAAGAATGAATATTAAATCAGTAAAAAATTAAAAAGAAAATGTCTGTCACTGATATTGCAGCATTGTGAAAAAACACGAACAAATTTCCTTATGTTATTATTATTTGTAATTATTATTATTATTATCATTATCATTATTATTATTATTATTATTATTATTATTATTATTATTATTATTATTATTATTATTATTGTTATTATTGTTGTTGTTGTTACTATCTTTTTGCAATAGAAAAATCATGGTTGCACTATATTTGCAGTATCTGAGAGGAAACTACAAGGGTACATTAACTAATCCGCCTGTGCTCCATGTCGAAGTTTAGGAATTCTATTCTAACGTCAGACGATTTCATTCAGCTAAGGGGGAAATTCCAAGTAGGAATGGGCCAGGCCCTTAGGTATCAGAAAACATGATTATGCATCCAAACTCTCATTCACAGTCTGAACGATCTTGGGATAAACAGTAGTTCACTTGTACCCCCTCCGTTTTTCAGTGAGAAAAATTCGATTGCATCAGTTGCGTCTCAAGATTCTATTTTTAATATGTTTACGTCCCACTGCTGATAAAGATGGCGGGTTGCAACCACGTACAAAATGTGGCTTATCTTACACGTGATGGGCTCCTTTACTCTTGCTGAACCATTGCAGCTGTTGACAGCCGTGCAACACGCTTTTCTCTGTGTATGCAACGTGGGACGCGCCACGACACCCGATAAGAGGCATTTCTGTACCACAGTCGCTACATCCTGTTACAGTAGCCTTTTTCAGAGAGCAGATTACTTTTATCTCAGGTGAATGGAAATGTTTTCAGTATCACAATCGCTATATCCTGTTACGATAGCCTTTCTTTTCAGAAAGCAAATTACTTCTCTCTCAGGTGAATGGGTTTTTTTTTTCTTTGTAGGACAATATCTATATCATGTTACAGTAGCCTTTTCATAAAGCACGACTTTTTTCTCAGATGCATGTTAATGTTGCCGGCAGAAGACCACTGGGAAGTCCAAGATATAGATGAAATGATGACTTAGTATACAAGGTCAAAGAATATGCAGAAAGCCCAGCAGAATGGCAGAAAATGGCCACCGATCAAAGAATGTGGAGAGGCTTAGTGAAGGCGCTTATGGAACTGCAGGTCTATGCGCCACAGGGGTGAATGGATGAAACTCTCTTGCGGCAGCCGAAATGAATGTCAAATTCGTTGATACCTGTGAACGGCGTAATAGAAATAGGTGTATCCTGCAGCTGAGTTTTCGGCTGAACGAAAATCACAAGGCGGAAGTCAGAACTGTTGTGATAAATAGCGGAAGTGTTGTTGTTTGCCATCTTTATCAACACGTGAACATCATGTTCTAATACACATAAACAGTTTTTTTTTTCGTGAAATAATTTTCCAGGTGTCCTGCTACATTACCTCTGACCCAGAGCAGGATACAGGGATGACCCGTCATCCACGGGGAGCTGAGATGAAAAAGAGGAAAGGGTGTTGGATGGAAGTGGAATGGATGGAAGTAGGTACATGCCTCTGACTTGGCTACCTCCCTTATAAGGGGGAAAAACCTCTTGGTATACAGATAGATACAATTTCCAAGTATCACCAGAAACAGGTCCGGCGGGAGAACTGATCCTTGTGGCACTCCACTCTTCACCTTTCTCCA
Source organism: Oratosquilla oratoria (assembly GCF_046742065.1). NCBI lineage: Eukaryota > Metazoa > Arthropoda > Malacostraca > Stomatopoda > Squillidae > Oratosquilla > Oratosquilla oratoria. The sequence goes on along the minus strand of NC_134810.1, from coordinate 42,196,050 downwards.
TTAACACCCTGGGATCTGCCCTGGCATTAGATAAAATAAACATACAAGTCAAGTAAAATACTTAAAAGATTAAGTCAGACTTGCATTTTCCCCGTAATGCATCTCTTTTGAAGTCTAAACACCCAGGATGTAGCTTAACCCTCTTAACAGTTATATGGCCAACCTTTTTAGTGTACACCAGAAACTGAATACACATGAATGTCATGACAAATGACGTGTGATCCTGTCAGAACTGTTTTTATTATATCATTAGATTTATTTTCGAGAGTAGGATAGCAATTCTGTCTATATACTAATAAAACAAATTTGCTGTTGATATCGGACTGGAAACCGGAAATTCGTAAGGGGAACACGTCCACTCCGGCCCCTGATTGGGTGAGAGAGTGGTGTCGTGACGGGAACGGAGACGACTGATTGACCCCATCCACGGTACGATCTGATCTTGAGGGCGCCGGACAGATCTGATCTGATTCAATAAGATTGGATCGTGTATGTCGGTCAAACACACCAAAAGCCGTACATACACTATCCAATCTGATCGAATCCGACCAGATCGTACCGTGGATGGGATCCATTAGACGGTGTGTTTGGCTGGATAGACCAGATCAGCTCAAATTGTCACCACCCACCCACGATCCAATCACATCTCAAGACTATTTCAGTTGCTGATAAGATCAATAGACCCGTTGCCCCAAGTCTTTCTTGCAGGAGATCCAGGACTCCCAGATAACTGCCAGTGGTCACTGGATTGGTCCATAAGTCACTCAAAGAAGAGATTTTGTCTTATTGTCTCCGTAAAGCGAGAGTGAGACAGCGTGGAATGACGTGATTAGTGTTTTAAGATAAGTTACAGCGATAAAACATTTAGACTGACAAGAGGCCTTTTTGGTTCATACAGAGGACGGAGGAGTAAAAGAAACAAATCAGCTGTTTATCTACGTGAGTCTTAAAAGGACTAAACATCATTACATTCAATTGCCTCTGCTGGAAGCTTATTCAGTCCAATGATGCCATGGTTGAATTTTTTTTTTATCTTTTATCTTTAGTATTACATGTGAAAATATTTTCAATTGTGATGTTATCATTTCCCTTTAAAATCTTACATTTTTCAATTCAATATTTTCAATGGTGATGTTATCATTTCCCTTTAAAATCTTACATTAACCCCTTCCACTCACTCCCCGAGTCTCGACTTTTTAGAGAAAATTGGTTCATATGTTTTTAGTGGTTTTCGTATGATCTGTTTCTTATTTTTGGTGTGAGTTTTGTGGCTCACCACTGTACTCTTTCCAATCTACTATTGCCTTTAACGAGATTTGTGGACCATACATAAACAGTATATTCCAAGTGCGACTAGACCGCTGATCAATATAATTGGTTTCTCTAAGGTAAGGTACAAATAATACAGGGTTTATATACTGATTATCTTTAGTTAAAATTACACTACTTTCTATTTTCACACTTTGATTAAAGATTTTCCACATAACTTTTAGAAGTCGTACCTAGTTTCATTTTTAACAATGTGCATAATTTGACACCTACTTAAGTTTGACATTTTTGAGACCATTGATCTAAGTTTGTCTATATATTTTTGAATATTCAATTGATTCAAGTGATTGTATTCTATCTAACGCAACTTACTGCCATCAACGAATTTGAAGAATGTAGATTTGAATATACAGTCAGTGTCATTGATGTATACTGTGAACAGAAGTGGCCCTAAAACGGAACCCTGAGGAACTCCATTCCTAACATCTTTCCAGCTAGAAGTTTGACTAAAACCTATGCCTGTTATTGTTGTATGTTTAGATTCTTGTTTGTATTCGTTGTCAAACCGCTGATGTGTTGGATGAAGGACATGTGTGTGTCTATATGAGGCATACTATCTCAGGATTTTTTTCAGTGGAAAGATTGGCTCAGACATACCTGAAGCTGAAGCAACAATTTCATTTTGAAATTCTTTCAGGGGATAATTCTGGCTACTCTACTTGATTGTTAGGATTATTTTCTGGGCTACTTCCAGAATAACTTATGCTGGTAGCAAAATGCACAATTGTACGGAATAGGAAGGTCAAACAACATGATTTTTTCATCTTTAAATATTAATAAGGTGATAGTTTTCTGTGTAATTTACAAAAGAGGGATTTGATCAGGATGTACCAGAGGCTTGGAGGTATCCAAATCCATTGATGTAACTGTAACTCTCAGTGCTTAAAACCACCCTTTCGTGTGGTCTCTAGCCAATGTAACTGAAGAACTATAGAATCCTTTCCTACGATACATATTTGGTGGCAACGTGCAGTATTTTCTAAGCCTATACTTTTGCCTTATTAAAGTAGTTTCTTTGTGTTTAAAGACTAGATCCCACCGCTGCCACCAATTATACCGTGTTGACCAGTACGCACACCAATGGGTCATTTGGACTTAGAGTCCCCTGCTGGTACACTGGTACTGCTCATGGTTTCTGCAACAAAGCATTTGCTTCGAGTGGGAGTCAGCGTATTGCCAAGGTCCGTTGCACAGCTCGTAGTAAGGATAGACGTATTCGTTGTGAAGGTCATATTTAAACTCCTGGCAAAGGAACTGCCCGACGGATGTAAAGGCGTCAATCATGTGGTACATGTCCCCGTTGTGCGTCAGGTCGTTGTATTCCTTGGTGCACCGTTGTTTGCATTCGAAGTGGTTGGTACAACTGGGAAAAAATAAAGAAAGAGTCACCAAAAGAAATATGATATACATACACATGGTCTCTGTCGTTGCTTAGCGTTATCTGGGAGAAACAGTACCTCAAATCTCTTCACAGTAAACATAGAACTAAAAGGAGAAATAAAACCTACATACAAGAAAACACCCATAAACCACAAAAGATGTCGGCAAGAGTAAACAGAGGATACAAATAAAATTAAGTCTTCTTCATAGACCAATTCCCATCTGCTGGAAGAGACGGCAGCGCCCATTGAGAAGTCAAGAGGCGTAAAAATAGAACCATAGTTGCACATAACAGTTATTCTAAAAATAGATATGAACAAATTATAAAGCAAACAAAAACTCTTAGAACAAGAAAAAGAGCGATTATATATATATATATATCATATATATATATATATATATATATATATATATATATATATCATATATATATATTATATACTAGTCAAATTACCCGCGCGTTGCTGTGAGTTCGTGAATAATCCCTAACCTAACCATACCCCACTTAACTTTAATCTTTAACCCTAACCATATTTTTTATTGAAATACATTTATCCAAGTACCTGGAGTGATAGGGTATCAGAATATATATGGTTATAGGGTCTACAGTATCTCCAAAACCCTAGGAGGAGTGCGTGAACAAACAAACAGACAGATAGACAAATGAAAGATAATAATCCAAGTACCTTGCGTTATAAGGTTTCAGAATATATATGGTTATAGGGGTCTATCTGCAAAAACCTAGTAGTAGTTCGTGAATAATCACTCGCCTAACCATACCCCACCTAAATTAAATCTGTAACCATAACCAAAATAATTTTTTTTTTAAATGAAATATAGTTATTCAAGTACCTGGAGGGATAGGGTATCAGAATATATATGGTTATGGGGGTCTATCTCCAAAACCCTTGGAGGAGTTCGTGAACAAACAAACAAACAAACAGACAGACAGACAGAGGCTACTACTTTATCATAGTAGACGCAATCAATTAAAACAAATAATAAATCTGAAGAACTATGAAGACCATCAAAAGGTAAAATAAGCATATCCCATACCCATCATATCTACTATACAGTAACTACTAGGAACACCCAAGCTTACTTAAACAAACTAGAACAGAGGCTCGGAAATAATAGAATAAAGCTCTTTTTTTCAGAAACAACAGATTGATTGATTAGATCACTAGATGATTTAGTAGACTGTGATGCAGAAGGCAGTGAAAATAATGAATGAGCCAAATCATTCCTTAAACAATAACTATGGTTTACTTGGTTCTGGTAGAAGGCTTCCTTACCTCCAAGGAGCCGGCAGGTATAACACGACTTTTGAATCCAAAAATATGAAATTATAAAATCACTTTAAGTTGGAATATGTGTACGTGTTTTTTACCATTATTTTTTACTGTATTTTATGTGATATCTCTAGCCCCTCCCCCCCACAAAAAAATGAAAGTAATGAAAAAAAAAAGAAAATCAAAGGTATTGGGGGCATGATTTTTGACAGTAAAAATGAGATCTTACCTTATACAGAGGACTAGGAAAGGCCATAATATAATATACGTGTGTGTGTGTGTGTGTGTGTGTGTGTGTGTGTGTGTGTGTATGTATAATGCACTAACCTTCCCATATCGAGGGCTGGCAGCTCGTAAATCATGTCCATGCCGTTGGTCAGAGTAGTCATGAGTCCACAGCGGCAGTTGCTGAAACCCCTTTGGAAGAAGAAAGACACATACATGAAGTCTCGTGAGTAAAGAGCGCTCAGAAATCCATTGCTCATAAACGTGGTGGTACACTGAGCATTTCTCGCTAGCATGCTACTTGCTTTCGCTACTTCGTTGGAGCAGAAACAACTTCGGTTACGATCTTATGGGTTTTTTTTTTCCAAATTTCCAAATGTCAAATTACTCCTGCGTCATAGAGTGAGAAACTGATTGACGAGCTCAGAAAAGTGAAACTCATACGAGTGTTAGGTAGATCGTTGAGATGGTCTAAGGGAAGCCAATCGAAGAAGCAAAAGCAATTAGCATGCTAGCCTGGTGTGCCGCCACCTGAGGTAAATGGGCCCGAGTTTGATACCTAACGGCTTCGGGCGCAGATAAAACGTGAGGACATCTATGCCATTTTGAAAATTAATTTAGGTTGTGAAATTGATAAGGTATTTGAATATAAATGTTTACAATTCTTTAATTTACCCGCCCACAAAATACACACACACACACACACACACACACACATATATATATATATATATAATATACACACATACTTCAGAATGGCTGCACCTATTACAATTACTAGATCTTCCTTCAGCGCCATATTTGTGTTAGCTACAAACTACAGACTGATGTTGGCTTCTATTTTTGTATGAATATTATAAATGTATGAACGATTAAAGGGCATCTTAAAAGTCTGTAACATAATTAAACTATGAGAGGAACATTACCGTGCTGCCGTGGCCATCATTGCCAAAATGAGAACTAGATGATTTCGCATCTTGTAATAAAAGAGGAAACTGTGGGTGAAGTCTTTCTTCAACACTGACGAATATATTAGGATCTCGTGGTATTATCCACAATATGTCGCTATGAGAGACCTTCCACAGCGTATGATAAGGTCTATTGCGAATTTACTCAACTGGCGACGCAGGCTTTTATAAGCAAGATCCTCGTGACGTCATGTCGTGTGAACTGCGCCTTCTCGTTCTCATGCAAGATTAGAATTCTTCTCAAACAGGCCTCTTCACCAACTTTGGGTATTTTCTCCGAACTTAGATTCACCATACTAATCTAACCTAACTTAACCTATTGTAATACTAATCTAATATTAATCTAACTTAACCTAACCTTATATAGACTAACCTCCTTTACCCTCCTATCAAAATGACCATGGCGCATGGAATGTGTCACAACTTTCGGGGTTGTGACACACCATCCATTCCCAAGTTCCACGTCTGTTTTCAAACCATAATTTGCAAATACTTTCGTTCAAGGACCTAGCCGTTACAGTAGGCTTATAGTTGTATTTTCGTTCCTATAAGTTGTCATCTCCTCTATTCTGTGAAACGACCAGAATTCTTAGAATCTTTAACAACTACTTGTTATTCTACTCGCCATTCTTCTTATTATCTGTATCTCCAATTTGGCCATTGGTTGTGAATCATTAACGAGTTTAAAGAATTGTCTATTCATAGGAATGTCCCGCCCTTTGTACACGATACCCATTGATGACGAAATACGGATATGTCACGAATGTTTAAGGGTTGAACCTGGAGTATGTTACCCTTGTGAATGTATTGTTCCACCAGGTAATTATAAATTGGTGTCTTGTGTACAAATTAACATTTCAACTAAGCATCACCTTATGAATCTGTTTCAACGGTTTGAAATTTCAATCCCTGCGCACTTGCCACCTCTCATATAAGTTAAGTAATTAGGTTAACTACTTAGGTTAGTTAGGATTTATAATCTTCTCTCGTCTCTAGTGATTGTTTTAAAGGGATTGCTAGAGATGAATCTGTAGTGGTTACTACAATCGTCCTAGTTAAAAGCGGTCAGCCTGAAACGAGTCGTAGGGACAAGGTATGGGAAGTTTTTCATAGTGGGGAGTCAGAACACACCATTTTGTTTGCCATGGTATGGTTCCCTTGGGCACATTTGGAATAAGTGTTTCCACACTCTGCGCCGACGGCAGGTATGTTCTTATCGGAAGGCACCCGTAAGGTCGAAATGATCACCGCGGTTTATTTACCCTTATGCACCCTTGGGATGAACACTGCCGTGTTCGGTGCAAACAGCTCGGTACTCTTCCTTAAAGAAGCTAGGATATTTATAGTCAATTCCATGACTGATCTGTTTATTAAAATTGGCGATGATACTTTGTACAGAAATGTTGGCGATATTCTAGATTCTTTGTGTTACATATGCAATTATTCAAAATCTTTTTATAATACATAAATATGCTTTTTACAGGATGCAGAGGGATATGTTTTATTTTGTTTACAAAATAAATTAAGTTGTTACAGTGAACATTGTTATTTATATTAATTAAATTTAGTTGAAATCATGTTTAGTCGAACGCATGTTCTATGGGGTGACTATTGTTTATTCCGTACTCTGCGATCACGGGTCCTGAAGGGGTAATTACACGTGTTGGCTACAGAACACTACAAATCGACTCCTACAGACTCATTACACACCGTACCCTTCGGAGGCAATGATTTGAAACTATAAAACTTGGCAACATTGCGCGATTTACCCGCCGTGACCATCACCGACGAGTTTAGTTCGACAAGAAGCTAGGGAGAGGCGGGTAGTGCTTACGCGACAAACCTTACATTGACCACATGTAATGGTTGTAGGAACATTCCATTATACTTTTGACTTATGTGAGAGTTGTACTATTGAACTGTGGGAGGTGATGAGTTTATGGCGTGTGAATCGGATTTCATCGGTATCTTTGAGTGAATTGACTGTAGTGGCGTCATCCTGCGAGCTGTGAATCTGGTCCCAGCAACCATACCCACCATGATGAGGCGTTCTCATGTATCCGGCTTTATCGAACACATCCGTGAAGATTGGAAGCTATGTGTTGTGTTACATGTTTGTTTTCAAAGTGGATTTACTGTGGAATTCTGTTTGGACTCTCTGAATATGATATTTACTTAATGTGAATTATCAGATTTTTGTCACATGTTTTCTAAGTGGATTAACTGTGGAATTCTGTTTGGACTCTGAATATGATATTTACTTAATGTGAATCATTAGATTTGTGTCTCATGTTTTCTAAGTGGATTAACTGTGGAATTCTGTTTGGACTCTGAATATGATATTTACTTAATGTGAATCATTAGATTTTTGTCTCATGTTTTCTAAGTGGATTAACTGTGGAATTCTGTTTGGACTCTCTGAATATGATATTTACTTAATGTGAATTATTAGAGTATTTTGTTGTATGTTTTCTAAGTGTAATCATTGTGGAATTTATTCTATTAAAACGATATCTTCTAGTTTATTTAATTAGCCCAGGGTTGTGATTAGCTAAATGAGTTGGATCATTCTGTATCCCCTTTTCAAGTACTGAAATTTGTACACGCCGCTCAGAGGGAAGCGTGCGTGGTCCCGGTCGGTGATGCAAATTTTCTGGACTTCGGCTCCCACTGTAGCTATTACCCTCGCCCGTTCCACCCCACATCCTCTCCTTTCCACTGTCCAGAGATTTGCGACAGAATGTATGGACAACTACGTCAAAATATCGCGTAACAAAAAACATGTCCCTAAAGTGTAGTGGAAAGGGACAAGAGCTTTTCAAATATAATAGACTGCTGATGTGATATTTTTGGTGGAAGCAATGGACAAAGAAATCTTTCAAATATTCATTTATTTTTTCATGGAACAAAATCTGATGACCACGGGTTTTGTTGGGGTTTCAAGGTCACTAGCTTCGAAGCAAAAACCGAAATCTAACATTCTAAGTTCTTGAAAATGCCTGATGTGATTTTTTCGTAGAAACAAAGGACAACAAATAAAATGAAATCATTTAATAACTTTTATTAAATATTTGATACCCATGGACACTCTGTCTTAGGTGAAAAGTAAATGAATAAATAAATAAATAAATAAATAAATAAATGAATAAAATAAGTGTCGTACCCGTCTGTTTTCTCTTTCTGTCTTTCCTTTCGATATTTTCTCCCCCCTAAACCTCTCTCTACCTCCTTACCTTAAGATAAAAGTAGGAGGGGGATAGTTGTGACTCGAGAATAGTTGTGAATGGACGATAATTTGACACAAGCTCGAAGGGATTTCACCTCGTCTTCCCTATTTTCCGCATGAGGAGGGAATGTCGTTTGGTAGGTAAAGCGGCTGGCCCAGTTGTCGATGTGCTGTGCCTTGCTGCATTGCCTTTGACCCGGGCGGTGGACATGGATAACCTTTCATCCCTGAGGAGTTAAGATGAGAGAGAGAGAGAGAGAGAGAGAGAGAGAGAGAGAGAGAGAGAGAGAGAGAGAGAGAGAGAGAGAGAGAGAGAGAGAGAGAGAGAGAGAGAGAGAGAGAGAAATGGTCTATGAAGAATCGAAGTCTCCTGCAATCAGCTGTAAGGAGGTAAGTAAAGGCGATCGCAAACATTTACAGTTTTTCTCGAGTCAGGCTACTATTTGACAAACCTACACAATTATTTGTTTTGTTAAAGGAATAAGAATGAGAAAATACGTTTATTAAATTATATATTCATATACATAAGGATTATACAATATCACAATGCATATTTATTTTCCAGTTTTGATTAAGAAAGTGGGCCAGACTGGACAATTGGATTATGATCCATACCCAAAACTGCTACATTTTTGTTTGTGCGTTTTACCAAATAGTCGCGCTGGCTCATCTAATATCTGTAGATAAGATTCTTTCTCTAGATCAGTGGTTCTTAACCTGTGGGGAATTCCCCACTGGTGGGGAATGGCGGAGTTGCCAAGTGGGGAATGACCGGTCGGACAGAAGAACCACTGTCTTTTTTTTTTTTTTTAATCGATGTGTTTTTTTTTCTGGTGTCTTGTTGTTGTCACATTTCGTGCAAACAAAAATTAAGGGCCGTAAAATGGCACAAAAAAGCAAAGCGTATATTTACGTACTAAACACTGCATGGGTTAAAATCGAATTTGCCAAAAACCGATGCTGTGGTGGGAAATGGAGAGTTGGCTCACTAAAAAGTGGGGAATTGGAGAAAAAAGGTTAAGAACCCCTGCTCTAGATAGAGAAACAAGTGATCTGTTGCACAGTTACATTGTATGTAGGGCTATAGAACTATAGCAATACTCAGAGATGTGCAGAGGTAGCTTTCCCCGCAAGAGGTATGGCAAAACATTTGCATATTTTTGGAACCTGTGAATTCCCAGGGACCGTTGTAAAGTTCGAAAGAGTACGTGAGGCTACAGAACTATTAAAACACTCAAAGAGATGTACACTGGTAGTTTTCCCCGCTAGAGTTACAACAAAGCATCTGCATAGTTTTGGATCCTGTGTACTCCCAAGGGCCGTTGCAAAGTTCGAAATAAGCATAGACGTATTCGTTGTGTATGGGATGGTCGACTTGCTGACACAGGTACTGTCCAACGGAAGTGAAGGCGTCTACCATGTGGTTGAGGTTGCCATTGGAGCTCATGTCATTAAATTCTGTTTGACATCGTGTTCTGCACTGGACATGGGCATCACAGCTGTCGCAAAGCCAAGAAGTTGGTTGTGTTAAGCCATCTGTCTAGACCGACAATTCACCAACGTCTCTATTCCATTTGATACCATCTCAGAGTATTTTATTTTAAATCATACATATTCTAATATTTCACATAATATTTTACATAGTATTTTGATTCAACGAATTCCATTTGTCCCAAGTTTGATCATTTCATTGTTAAGTAAAATTGTCCGTCATTGGCTTAAACAAAAACCAACACATCAAAATATCAAGTTACTTTTTTCTCATTTTTGAGTCAGCTCCTGATATCTTTGAAAACGATCCATGAGTTTCTTAGACCATATTCGGTATTCCGGAAAGTAAAATAAAGAGCAAAGGTCGTTAAGGTCTTGTCGAACTCGACTTACCTTCCAATGTCAATACCTGGGAGCTCGTAGATGATGATTTCACCAATAGAGGAAGTGGTGAAGGCGCCGCACCGGCAGTTGTAGAAACCTCTGTTCAAAGAACATAAGAATAAAGGAGACTGCAAAAGACCATAAGGCCTACACTAGGCAGCTCCGTATCCATCACCACCTATCATCCCCATCCATAAAGTTGTCTAATCGTTTTTTAAAACAACTGATAGTTTCAGCGCTTACTACATGGTTACTAAGTTTATTCCATTCATCGACCACCCTATTAGTAAACCAATTCTTGCCTATTTCCTTCTTAAATCTAAATTTGTCCAGTTTATACCCATTACTGCGAGTCCTGCCCTGTTGTTTTATTATGATGACCTTGTTTGCATCACCCTTGTTATAGCCTTTGATCCACTTGAACACTTCTATTAGATCACCCCGAAATCTGCGTCTTTCCAGAGTGTAAGTTTAGGTGCCTAAGCCTCTCTTCGTAAGGCAAATTTCCGAGTCCTTGTATCATTTTGGTCATTCTTCTCTGTACTGATTCTAGTGAATTGATGTCCATTCTGTAGGACGGAGACCAAAACTGTACCGCATAGTCAAGGATGGGTCTAACTATCGCTAGATAGAGTTTAATAATTACCTCTGCACTTCTATTCGTTACCGTCCTAGCAATGAAGCCTAATGCGCTGTTAGCTTTATTTCTGGCGCTAATGCACTGCTTCCTGGTTTTAAGGTCCGGACTTACCAGAACTCCCAAGTCCCTCTCGCACTCAGATTTGTCTAAAAACGTGTTATCTAAGTTGTATCTATTTTCGGGGTTGTGTAGCCCTACGTTTAACACGCTACACTTAGAGATATTGAAGTTCATTTGCCATTTCACCGACCATGTTAACAGTTTATTAAGATCATCCTGCAGAATCTGGGCGTCGTCTCCTGACCTAATTAGGCGTCCTATTTTAGTGTCGTCCACAAACTTACTAACATCACTATTTAACCTATCGTCTAAGTCGTTTATATACATAATGAACAACAAGGGACCCAAAGCCGAGCCCTGGGGGACCCCGCTAGTAACATTGCCCCACCTAGATTTTACTCCATTTATGGTGACCCGCTGTTTTCTGTTACTAATCCAAGCTCTAATCCATTCTAACACTTTTCCTCCTATGCCATGGGCTTTGATTTTATTTAGTAGTCTCTGGTGTGGCACTTTGTCGAACGCTTTGCTAAAGTCAAGAAAACGGAAAATTCTGATTAAGGAACTTTTTGTTTACCTATAGTCTATATATTCTTTTCATATGAGGTGGAGGGTGAATAGAATTGAAAAAAAAAACTACATCAGCCGTTGGAGTTAGCCTTGGTATAAAGCACAAACATAAACATAAGATTGGAAATCATGCAAGTGTTGTTGGATTCGAACCCTGCTCCATGAAAAGTGTTCATTCATCCATCATTAGCCACTTCGAATCCACTACTGAACAAAGGCCTCTCCTATCCTTACCTATGAGCCAAACGACTGTGTTAACCTGTGCCACGCCACTCCTGCAAATTTCTCTATCTCGTCTCGTTCTGTGTAAACCTAATTTTTAAAGGGTTCGGACCCTTTCTAATAAGGTTAGATCACTTTTAAAAGTGTTGGATCCGTCATAAGAAGATTGCATTCTTTTTAGAGGATTCGGATACTTTAAAAGGAATTCAACCCCATTAAGAGGGATCAAGCACCATTAAAAAGGATCTAAACCCTTTAAGAATGATCCAATCCCATTTTTAGAATCTAATTCCATTAACTGAGTTGTTTTTCTAGATTTCCTCACCTGGCAGAGGCCACGAGGAGGAGGAGAACGGCCAAGGACGAACGCATGGTGGGGGTGCTAAGGGCGACCTGTATCTGGAGGAAGAGAGCATTGTATCAGTGTGTCAAGGTCAATACTTTTTGTCGCAACAGCGCTTCTATCCAGGTGGAGTGTCGCAGGTGGAGTGTCGGGTGTTGGAGATGGTGGATCGATTTAAGAGTTGCAGAATGGAAGAATATTTTTTCCTGAAATAAATAAATAATAGATAAATAAATAAATAGATAAATAAATAAATAAATAAATAGATGAATAAATAAATGAATAAATAAATAAAAGAAAGAGTAAGAAAAAAAGAAAAGTGATGAGGAACTTCTTTTGCGTTGGTTAGGGGCAGGGGGGGGAGGGGGGTTCTGACGGGCGACTAAAACGTGCTGACAAATCAAGGGAATCAGGTGACCGTTTCTCAGGCCCCTCACAGTACTGGAACATGCCACTGTTGTCTGTCTTTAAATAAATAAATAAATAAATACATAAATGAATAAATAAATAAAATAAAAAATGAAATAAATAAGTAAATAAATAAATAAATAAACAGAATACATAAATAAATAAATATATAAAAAAAGTAAATAAAAATGAATAGATAAATAAATAAATGAAAAAAAATATATAAATAAATACATAAAATAGAAAATAAATTAATAAATAAATATATAAATAAATGAAATAAAAATGAACAAATAAATAAAAACATCCTGATTAAATATTCTCATGAAGATCGGGCAAGCTGGGTCGTCATGAGAAGAAGAATAACAAAAAGTATCTTAACACTTTGACTACACGAAGGTTTTCTTCGGCCGAATAAAATCACCTGTATCTCGAAATGCACCAAATTGTGGCCGATGCGTTGAAGAAGGATTTAGACCATTAACTCCTAAATATTTTGATAGAAATGACAAAAGAATTGAAATTAGTTTGAAAGGAAAATTAATTATAAAAAGAAAAAAATATTCGATTAACAGTTAAGACTTTTTTCCCTGCAACATATAGAAATTCTTTATCGACTGTGTTCCTCTAAAGGTCTCAGAGTAGAGGGATCTCAAGGAAACATGATCATTCAGTCTGGGGTTTATCAAACACACATACACACACACACACACACACACACACACACACACACACACACACACACACACACACACACACACACACACACACACACACACACACACACACACACACACACACACACACACAGGACACTTGGAACAAACAGGACGGAAAAAATAGTGTATGCAGAAGCCATTCACGAATTCAAGAGCAAACTAGACACTGCGAGATACACGAACGTAGCTCTCCTTCCCGTAATATACAACTAGGTAAATACAAAAAAAAAAAAACAGTCGCCCATGAAAAATCGAAATTCTTGAAAAATTTACGTCACTGACTTGAAAGGCCAAGGAAGCTTACCTTTTGTGCCAAAGACTGAGCCGCAGGGACGCCAGCCGACGGCTTATAAACCACTACGATGTCATGGCCATATCGTCTGGAGACATCGTGATTTTTGGATCGATACAGTGACGTCATCATCCACATGGGAAAATAACACTCACAGCTGCAATATTTTCCTTCGCGCTATACCCTATCTATCTATGCTAATTTTTTGTATGTGGTTTTCAGATTTTTATTCTATCATATTTTTCTATAAAGATTAGATGAAAAAATTTGATTCAGTACAATTTGAGTATTGACAAATTAAACTAGCATAATAGTAAATATTTCTATGGTTATGGATAAAGTGTTAGATGAAATCAGAATTTGTACCATCAAGAACGCCTCAACACGAAATTATGACAAGAAATGATAGACCACTGTAAAAACATGATATTTTTCTATATTTTCATTTATGTAGTTTATTACAAGAATTTTTTTGAGTTATAACGTAATTTTGATCATTCTCTCCTCGTTAAGCCCCTCTCATCTATATTTCTGAAGGTTTTATAGGGAAGTCTTAGTATGTGTGCAGTAGCTCAACCCTGTTTAAGGAGGATAAACAAGTTTACAAAGGATTACAAAGGCGGAGCATGCCGACAGGAGACCTTTTGGTCCATATCTAGGTCGGATGCAAAAAAAAAAAATCATAATAATAATAAATGAATAAATAAAAACTATAATAATGTAAATAACAAATAAAATACATAAATAAATGCATAGGTATAGTTAAATAATAAACAAACAGGTAAATAGTAAATAATGATAAATTGACATATAACTAATAATAAATGAGAATCAAACAGACAAATGATAACAAAACAAAAACAAATAATATAAAATAAATGATAATCATTACAGCATCTTGCTTAGGTGTTTATCTAAATGATTCTTAAAGCTTCGAACTGAACTACATTGCACTGCCTCTGCAGGAAGTTTATTCCATTCATTAACTACACGGTTGGCAAAGTTGTTTCTACCCACTTCCAAATTGAATCTATTTCCGGACAGTTTGAGACCATTGTTTCTTGTCTGATTCTCATTCAGTGTGAACATTTTGTCACTTTTGATGTTGTCAATTCCCTTTAGAATTTTAAAGACCTGTATCAAGTCACCTCTGAGTCTACGCTTTTTTAGGGAAAACAGATTCATATGTTTTAGTCGATTTTCGTATGATTTTTTTTTTTCGTTTATAAGGCTACTATGTCATCCCAAAACCTCTTTAAGAAATTTTCATTTTACGGCGACTGCGTCTTCCCGCAATCTTTTTAAGAAATTTTCATAATAGGGCCACTACGTCTTCCCGATAACTCTTTAAGAAATTTTAGTTTCAGGGTGACCGCATTTTCCGATATCTCTTTAAGAAATTTTCATTTTAGGTCGACTGCGTCTTCTCGATTTGTCTTCAAGAAATTTTCATTTTGGAACCTTGCTCCTACTCCCACTTGTGTCACACAAAAACTCCTAACCTAAAATAAACAAACAAATAAATAAACAGTTGGTTGAACAAAACAAATAAAACTCGCAAACAAACAAATAAACACATTGGCTTTTTTCTAGTCCTGGGACGCTCTTCCTGCTTCCAATGACCACGCAGTCAGTTCATAGATAGAACTTGTTCACCAAACGTTCTTCAAAAACCTTCTAATATTTCGAGTCACTATTAGTTCATGTTCTTATGTTCTTCTCTTTCTCTCTCTCTCCTTTTTTTTTTTTTTTTACTTTGGCCTCTATTTTTCTTCTTTCCATTTTCTTGACATATTCTTATTTACTCGTCATCCATGAGGAGCTAAGATAAGAGTGGGGGAAGGGGGGAGGGGGGATGGGACTGGAATAGGTGGGAATGAAACGGGTGGATGTGGGTATATACCTTTTGACTTTGGCTACCCCCATGGTAAGGGGGAAAAAGCCCTTGAAGTACATAGAATATACGTAATAGGCTCCTTTGTGAATGCCAAATGACAAATTTGGTTAATTTTTTAACAATTGTTTCCTTCCTTCATTATATATTTACTAATTTCATCATTGAAAAAGTTCCTTTTATGTCTCAGTTTGTCGTTTACAGATCTATAGTTTCGGTGTGTGTGTGTGTGTGTGTGTGTGTGTGTGTGTGTGTGTGTGTGTGTGCGTGTGTGTGTGTGTGTGTGTTTGCGTGTGTGTGTGTGTGTGCGTGCGTGTGTGTGTGTATGTGTGTGTGTGTGTGTGTGTGTGTGTGAGTGAGAGTGTGTGTGTGTGTGTGTGTGTGTATGTGTGTATGTATGTGTGTATGTGTGTGTGTGTGTGTGTGTGTGTGTGTGTGTGTGTGCGCGTGTGTGTGTGTGTGTGTGTGTGTATGTGTGTGTGTGTGTGTGTGTGTGTGTGTGTGTGTGTGTGTGTGTGTTTACATGATAAAGATGTCTTATATAGAGAGAGAAAGAAGAACCAGGATGTAGCGTCTCATAACAGGGCAAGTTTATCTTAAAACTGAAAACTAGTAAAGAAAAGTCGACTGGGAATATTCGAGGAGAGACAGTGACTGCCCCAACACATGCCGAAGTTTATTTTTTTATTTTTATTTTTTTTTCGCCAGCCAAGCCATTGACTCTTCACGGAAGCGGATGGGAGAAAGTTGTAAACAAGATGATGTGTCCTATGAACGACAACAGAAATAAAAATGTCGACATCATACAGCCTACGTGGCATTTTTTCGGTCATACTTTTTCCGCAACTTTTTCTTTCTGTCTCTTCGGAGCGAACAATCGATGGCCATTGTTTCTAACTACAAGTTTCTTTAATCCCCTTTGAAGAACTTCATTCTGACTTAAGCCAGGCGAGTTGATTTAGATTAAAGGACCCCTCAACCCCATCTTTTTCCCGATCAATCAAGGGCCAAGAAGAAAATTTGAGGAGCTGAGGAGGTAAGCGAGTCACCAGAAGCCATTGAAGATCGAAGCGAAACGAGAAGAGGAAGTAAAACGCTCTGTTCAGATCTCGATAATCACTATCTATCTATACGAGTATACCAATAAACTTCTTCTCCCTCAAAAAGGAGTTGGGGTGGGGAGTTCCATCAGCTGAAGAAAGGCTCTTGGCTGGTGACAGCAAGAATGAGTATTAAATCAGTAAAGAACTAAAAAGAAAATGTCTGTCACTGATAGTGCAGCATTGTGAAAAAACACGAACAAATTGCCTCATGTTATGTTATTATTATTTGTAACTATTATTATTATTATCATTATTATTATTATTATTATTATTATTATTATTATTATTATTATTATTAATATTATTATTATTATTATTGTTATTATTATTATTGTTGTTGTTGTTGTTGTTTTTGTTGTTGTTGTTACTATCTTTTTGCAATAGAAAAATCATGGATACACTAGATTTATATTTGCAGTGTCTGAAAGGAAAACAAGGGTACATAAACTAATCCGCCTCTGCTCCATATCCAAGTTTAGGAATTCTATTCTAACGTCAGACGATTTCATTCAGCTAAGTGAGAAATTCCAAGCAGGAATGAGCCAGGCCCATAGGTATTAGAAAACATGATTATGCATCCAAACTCTCATTCACAGACTGAACCATCTTGGGATAAACAGTAGTTCACTTGTACCCCCTCCGTTTTTCAGTGAGAAAAATTCGATTGCATCAGTTACGTCTCAAGATTCTATTTTTAATATGTTTACGTCCCACTGCTGATAAAGATGGCGGGTTGCAACCACGTACAAAATGTGGCTTATCTTGCACGTGATGGGCTCCTTTACTCTTGCTGAACCATTGCAGCTGTTGACAGCCGTGCAACACGCTTTTCTCTGTGTATGCACCGTGGGATGCGACAGGACACCCGATAAGAGGCATTTCTGTACCACAGTCGCTACATCCTGTTACAGTAGCCTTTTTCAGAGAGCAGATTACTTTTATCTCAGGTGAATGGAAATGTTTTCAGTATCACAATCGCTATATCCTGTTACGATAGCCTTTCTTTTCAGAAAGCAAATTACTTTTCTCTCAGGTGAATAGATTTTTTTTCTTTGTAGCACAATATCTATATCATGTTACAGTAGCCTTTTCATAAAGCACATGACTTTTTTCTCAGATGCATGTTAATGTTGCCGGCAGAAGACCACTGGGAAGTCCAAGATATAGATGAAATGATGACTTAGTATACAACGTCAAAGAGTATGCAGAAAGCCCAGCAGAATGGCAGAAAATGGCCACCGATCAAAGAATGTGGAGAGGCTTAGTGAAGGCGCTTATGGAACTGCAGGTCTATGCGCCACAGGGGTGAATGGATGAAACTCTCTTGCGGCAGCCGAAATGAATGTCAAATTCGTTGATACCTGTGAACGGCCTAATAGAAATAGGTGTATCCTGCAGCTGAGTTTTCGGCTGAACGAAAATCACAACGCGGAAGTCAGAACTGTTGTGATAAATTGCGGAAGTGTTGTTGTTTGCCATCTTTATCAACACGTGAACATCATGTTCTAATACACATAAACAGGTTTTTTTCCGTGAAATAATTTTCCAGGTGTTCTGCTACATTACCTCTGACCCAGAGCAGGATACAGGGATGACCCGTCATCCACGGGGAGCTGAGATGAAAAAGAGGAAAGGGTGTTGGATGGAAGTGGAAGTGTGTTTGGCTGGATAGACCTCTGCCTCTGACTTGGCTACCTCCCTTATAAGGGGGAAAAACCTCTTGGTATACAGATAGATAGAAATTCCAAGTATCACCAGAAACAGGTCCGGCGGGAGAACTGATCCTTGTGGCACTCCACTCTTCACCTTTCTCCATTAACACCCTGGAATCTGCCCTTAGCTGTATACATTCGTCTGGCATTAGATAAAATAAACATACAAGTCGAGTAAAATACTTAAAAGATTAAGTCAGACTTGCATTTTCCCCGTAATGCATCTCTTTTGAAGTCTAAACACCCAGGATGTAGCTTAACCCTCTTAACAGTTATATGGCCAACCTTTTTAGTGTACACCAGAAACTGAATACACATGAATGTCATGACAAATGACGTGTGATCCTGTCAGAACTGTTTTTATTATATCATTATATTTATTTTCGAGAGTAGGATAGCAATTCTGTCTATATACTAATAAAAAAAAAAAAAATTGCTGTTGATATCGGACTGGAAACCGGAAATTCGTAAGGGGAACACGTCCACTCCGGCCCCTGATTGGGTGAGAGAGTGGTGTCGTGACGGGAACGGAGACGACTGATTGGTTGAAAGCGGTGACGTGACGGCAAGGGAGACAACTGATTGGTTGAGAGCGGGACGTCCGCAAACCCCCGGGGAAGCCTCTGGAAACTCCAGGGGAGCCCCTTGGGAGCCCTTAGATAGTCTCTGGGAACCTCTGAGAATCCGAAGGCGCCTACGAGCGAAGCGAGCTCGCCCAAAGGGCGAAAACCCCCCACAAAAAAACGTAATACTCTTATTTTCTTTTGGTCGCAAAGACCTTAACCATTTCCTAAAGGCTCTTAGGGACCCCATCCACGGTACGATCTGATCTTGAGGGCGCCGGACAGATCTGATCTGATTCAATAAGATTGGATCGTGTATGTCGGTCAAACACACCAAAAGCCGTACATACACTATCCAATCTGATCGAATCCGACCAGATCGTACCGTGGATGGGATCCATTAGACGGTGTGTTTGGCTGGATAGACCAGATCAGCTCAAATTGTCACCACCCACCCACGATCCAATCACATCTCAAGACTATTTCAGTTGCTGATAAGATCAATAGACCCGTTGCCCCAAGTCTTTCTTGCAGGAGATCCAGGACTCCCAGATAACTGCCAGTGGTCACTGGATTGGTCCATAAGTCACTCAAAGAAGAGATTTTGTCTTATTGTCTCCGTAAAGCGAGAGTGAGACAGCGTGGAATGACGTGATTAGTGTTTTAAGATAAGTTACAGCGATAAAACATTTAGACTGACAAGAGGCCTTTTTGGTTCATACAGAGGACGGATGAGTAAAAGAAAGAAACAAATCAGCTGTTTATCTACGTGAGTCTTAAAAGGACTAAACATCATTACATTCAATTGCCTCTGCTGGAAGCTTATTCAGTCCAATGATGACATGGTTGAATTTTTTTTTTTATCTTTTATCTTTAGTATTACATGTGAAAATATTTTCAATTGTGATGTTATCATTTCCCTTTAAAATCTTACATTTTTCAATTCAATATTTTCAATTGTGATGTTATCATTTCCCTTTAAAATCTTACATTAACCCCTTCCACTCACTCCCCGAGTCTCGACTTTTTAGAGAAAATTGGTTTTTAGTGGTTTTCGTATGATCTGTTTCTTATTTTTGGTGTGAGTTTTGTGGCTCACCACTGTACTCTTTCCAATCTACTATTGCCTTTAACGAGATTTGTGGACCATACATAAACAGCATATTCCAAGTGCGACTGGACCGCTGATCAATATAATTGGTTTCTCTAAGGTAGAAATAATACAGGGTTTATATACTGATTATCTTTAGTTAAAATTACACTACTTTCTATTTTCCACTTTGATTAAAGATTTTCCACATAACTTTTAGAAGTCGTACCTAGTTTCATTTTTAACAATGTGCATAATTTGACACCTACTTAAGTTTGACATTTTTGAGACCATTGATCTAAGTTTGTCTATATATTTTTGAATATTCAATTGATTCAAGTGATTGTATTCTATCTAACGCAACTTACTGCCATCAACGAATTTGAAGAATGTAGATTTGAATATACAGTCAGTGTCATTGATGTATACTGTGAACAGAAGTGGCCCTAAAACGGAACCCTGAGGAACTCCATTCCTAACATCTTTCCAGCTAGAAGTTTGACTAAAACATATGCCTGTTATTGTTGTATGTTTAGATTCTTGTTTGTATTCGTTGTCAAACCGCTGATGTGTTGGATGAAGGACATGTGTGTGTCTATATGAGGCATACTATCTCAGGATTTTTTTCAGTGGAAAGATTGGCTCAGACATACCTGAAGCTGAAGCAACAATTTCATTTTGAAATTCTTTCAGGGGATAATTCTGGCTACTCTACTTGATTGTTAGGATTATTTTCTGGGCTACTTCCAGAATAACTTATGCTGGTAGCAAAACGCATAATTGTACGGAATAGGAAGGTCAAACAACATGATTTTTTCATCTTTAAATATTAATAAGGTGATAGTTTTCTGTGTAATTTACAAAAGAGGGATTTGATCAGGATGTACCAGAGGCTTGGAGGTATCCAAATCCATTGATGTAACTGTAACTCTCAGTGCTTAAAACCACCCTTTCGTGTGGTCTCTAGCCAATGTAACTGAAGAACTATAGAATCCTTTCCTACGATACATATTTGGTGGCAACGTGCAGTATTTTCTAAGCCTATACTTTTGCCTTATTAAAGTAGTTTCTTTGTGTTTAAAGACTAGATCCCACCGCTGCCACCAATTATACCGTGTTGACCAGTACGCACACCAATGGGTCATTTGGACTTAGAGTCCCCTGCTGGTACACTGGTACTGCTCATGGTTTCTGCAACAAAGCATTTGCTTCGAGTGGGAGTCAGCGTATTGCCAAGGTCCGTTGCACAGCTCGTAGTAAGGATAGACGTATTCGTTGTGAAGGTCATATTTAAACTCCTGGCAAAGGAACTGCCCGACGGATGTAAAGGCGTCAATCATGTGGTACATGTCCCCGTTGTGCGTCAGGTCGTTGTATTCCTTGGTGCACCGTTGTTTGCATTCGAAGTGGTTGGTACAACTGGGAAAAAATAAAGAAAGAGTCACCAAAAGAAATATGATATACATACACATGGTCTCTGTCGTTGCTTAGCGTTATCTGGGAGAAACAGTACCTCAAATCTCTTCACAGTAAACATAGAACTAAAAGGAGAAATAAAACCTACATACAAGAAAACACCCATAAACCACAAAAGATGTCGGCAAGAGTAAACAGAGGATACAGATATAATTAAGTCTTTTTTATAGACCAATTCCCATCTGCTGGAAGAGACGGCAGCGACCATTGAGAAGTCAAGAAAGAGGCGTAAAAATAGAACCATAGTTGCACATAACAGTTATTCTAAAAATAGATATGAACAAATTATAAAGCAAACAAAAACTCTTAGAACAAAAAAAAAGAGCGATTATATATATATATATATCATATATATATATATATATATATATATATATACATATATATATATATATATATATATATTATATACTACATATATATATATATATATATATATATATATATATATATATTATATACTAGTCAAATTACCCGCGCGTTGCTGTGAGTTCGTGAATAATCCCTAACCTAACCATACCCCACTTAACTTTAATCTTTAACCCTAACCATTTTTTTTATTGAAATACATTTATCCAAGTACCTGGAGTGATAGGGTATCAGAATATATATGGTTATAGGGTCTATCTCCAAAACCCTAGGAGGAGTACGTGAACAAACAAACAGACAGATAGACAAATGAAAGATAGTAATCCAAGTACCTTGCGTTATAAGGTTTCAGAATATATATGGTTATAGGGGTCTATCTGCAAAAACCTAGTAGTAGTTCGTGAATAATCACTCGCCTAACCATACCCCACCTAAATTAAATCTGTAACCATAACCAAAATAATTTTTTTTTTAAATGAAATATAGTTATTCAAGTACCTGGAGGGATAGGGTATCAGAATATATATGGTTATGGGGGTCTATCTCCAAAACCCTTGGAGGAGTTCGTGAACAAACAAACAAACAAACAGACAGACAGACAGAGGCTACTACTTTATCATAGTAGACGCAATCAATTAAAACAAATAATAAATCTGAAGAACTATGAAGACCATCAAAAGGTAAAATAAGCATATCCCATACCCAGCATATCTACTATACAGTAACTACTAGGAACACCCAAGCTTACTTAAACAAACTAGAACAGAGGCTCGGAAATAATAGAATAAAGGTCTTTTTTCAGAAACAACAGATTGATTGATTAGATCACCAGATGATTTAGTAGACTGTGATGCAGAAGGCAGTGAAAATAATGAATGAGCCAAATCATTCCTTACACAATAACTATGGTTTACTTGGTTCTGGTAGAAGGCTTCCGTACCTCCAAGGAGCCGGCAGGTATAACACGACTTTTGAATCCAAAAATATGAAATTATAAAATCACTTTAAGTTGGAATATGTGTACGTGTTTTTTACCATTATTTTTTACTGTATTTTATGTGATATCTCTAGCCCCTCCCCCCCACAAAAAATGAAAGTAATGAAAAAAAAAAATCAAAGGTATTGGGGGCATGATTTTTGACAGTAAAAATGAGATCTTACCTTATACAGAGGACTAGGAAAGGCCATAATATAATATACGTGTGTGTGTGTGTGTGTGTGTGTGTGTGTGTGTGTATGTATAATGCACTAACCTTCCCATATCGAGGGCTGGCAGCTCGTAAATCATGTTCATGCCGTTGGTCAGAGTAGTCATGAGTCCACAGCGGCAGTTGCTGAAACCCCTTTGGAAGAAGAAAGACACATACATGAAGTCTCGTGAGTAAAGAGCGCTCAGAAATCCATTGCTCATAAACGTGGTGGTACACTGAGCATTTCTCGCTAGCATGCTACTTGCTTTCGCTACTTCGTTGGAGCAGAAACAACTTCGGTTACGATCTTATGTTTTTTTCTTTTCTTTTTTTTTTCCAAATTTCCAAATGTCAAATTACTCTTGCGTCATAGAGTGAGAAACAGATTGACGAACTCAGAAAAGTGAAACTCATACGAGTGTTAGGTAGATCGTTGAGATGGTCTAAGGGAAGCCAATCGAAGAAGCAAAAGCAATTAGCATGCTAGCCTGGTGTGCCGCCACCTGAGGTAAATGGGCCCGAGTTTGATACCTAACGGCTTCGGGCGCAGATAAAACGTGAGGACATCTATGCCATTTTGAAAATTAATTTAGGTTGTGAAATTGATAAGGTATTTGAATATAAATGTTTACAATTCTTTAATTTACCCGCCCACAAAACACACACACACACACACACACACACACACACACACACACACACACACACACACACACACACACACACACACACACACACACACACACACACATATATATATATATATATATATATATATATATATATATAATATACACACATACTTCAGAATGGCTGCACCTATTACAATTACTAGATCTTCCTTCAGCGCCATATTTGTGTTAGCTACAAACTACAGACTGATGTTGGCTTCTAGTTTTGTATGAATATTATAAATGTATGACCGATTAGATGGCACATTATAAGTTTGTAACATAATTAAACTATGGAAGGAACATTACCGTGCTGCCGTGGCCATCATTGCCAAAATGAGAACTAGATGATTTCGCATCTTGTAATAAAAGAGGAAACTGTGGCTGAAGTCTTTCTTCAACACTGACGAATATATTAGGATCTCGTGGTATTATCCACAATATGTGGCTATGAGAGACCTTCCACAGCGTATGATAAGGTCTATTGCGAATTTACTCAACTGGCGACGCAGGCTTTTATAAGCAAGATCCTCGTGACGTCATGTCGTGTGAACTGCGCCTTCTCGTTCTCATGCAAGATTAGAATTCTTCTCCAACAGGCCTCTTCACCAACTTTGGATATTTTCTCCGAACTTAGATTCACCATACTAATCTAACCTAACTTAACCTAATGTAATACTAATCTTATATTAATCTAACTTAACCTAACCTTATATAGACTAACCTCCTTTACCCTCCTATCAAAATGATCATGGCGCATGGAATGTGTCACAACTTTCGGGGTTGTGACACACCATCCATTCCCAAATTACACGTCTGTTTTCAAACCATAATTTGCAAATACTTTCGTTCAAGGACCTAGCCGTTACAGTTGGCTTTTAGTTGTATTTTCGTTCCTATAAGTTGTCATCTCCTCTATTCTGTGAAATGACCAGAATTCTTAGAATCTTTAACAACTACTTGTTATTCTACTCGCCATTCTTCTTATTATCTGTATCTCCAATTTGGCCATTGGTTGTGAATCATTAACGAGTTTAAAGAATTGTCTATTCATAGGATTGTCCCGCCCTTTGTACACGATACCCATTGATGACGAAATACGGATATGTCACGAATGTTTAAGGGTTGAACCTGGAGTATGTTACCCTTGTGAATGTATTGTTCCACCAGGTAATTATAAATTGGTGTCTTGTGTACAAATTAACATTTCAACTAAGCATCACCTTATGAATCTGTTTCAACGGTTTGAAATTTCAATCCCTGCGCACTTGCCACCTCTCATATAAGTTAAGTAATTAGGTTAACTACTTAGGTTAGTTAGGATTTATAATCTTCTCTCGTCTCTAGTGATTGTCTTAAAGGGACTGCTAGAGATGAATCGACTCCTGCAGACTCATTACACACCGTACCCTTCGGAGGCAATGATTTGAAACTATAAAACTTGGCACCATTGCGCGATTTACCCGCCGTGACCATCACCGACGAGTTTAGTTCGACAAGAAGCTAGGGAGAGGCGGGTAGTGCTTACGCGACAAAACTTACATTGACCACATGTAATGGTTGTAGGAACATTCCATTATACTTTTGACTTATGTGAGAGTTGTACTATTGAACTGTGGGAGGTGATGAGTTTATGGCGTGTGAATCGGATTTGATCGGTCTCTTTGAGTGAGTTGACTGTAGTGGCGTCATCCTGCGAGCTGTGAATCTGGTCCCAGCAATCATACCCACCATGATGAGGCGTTCTCATGTATCCGGCTTTATCGAACACATCCGTGAAAATTGGAAGCTATGGGACTTATGTTTGACGAGATAAACACCATATGAGGACGGAGCCTTTATTTGTACGACGTTTCGCTTATTACAGCTTTTTCAAGTACAAGTTGAGATACAAATGCTTGAGAAACAGGGGCATGTTTAACATATCTCTTCACATTATTCCCCTAATACCCATGGCCAGCAAAATATTAAAATATTAAATATTTAAACCACCCTTTGTGGACATTTCGCCTACGGACGTTTGGGCCAGCATTCTCATCCTTTCCCAGTGTCCAATCCCCCCACCCTCCTCCTCCTCCTCCTCTTCTTTCCCCCCCCCTTTTTTCTCTCCCCGTTCCCTCCTTTCCCCTTATTTAATCTCAAGCATTTGTATCTCAACAATAATAGTGCGCTGGAAGGGAGTCTTGAGCGGGCGAATGCCTGTCGACATGGGAGTTCCCCAAGGCTCAGTGGTAGCACCCACTCTCTTCGTCCTAATGTTAGCCGACATCGGGAAGGGGCTGAGGAAGGACACCACCATTACCGCCTATGCCGACGATATAGCCGTGTGGCGCCGATCAAGGCATAGACGTCCGAAGAAGGACTCTGCCCAACACAAGGCAGAACTCCGCCTCTTCCAGAGTCAAGTAGACATTGTTGTCCGCCACCTCGAAAGCCTCGGCTTCCTACTCTCTCCAAACAAGACAGTGTACATGCCTGTGCACCTTCCTGGCTACAACAGAGGCCATTACCCAACCTGGAACGTCCTCAGCATCTGCGGCACGGAAGTGCCCCCCTCACCCTCAGTCAAATACCTGGGCGTCATCTTTCAAAAAGATGGTCGCTGGACTAGTCAGATCCAACAAGCCATAAATAATGCAAGACGTGCCCTCAACCTCATTTGGGCCTTCAGTCACGAATCATGGGGGCAGCGGAGAGAAACCCTCATCCACCTCACCCAGAGTCTAGTCCGCTCCCGGCTTCTGTTTGGCGCACAAGCTTTGCACGACCTGCCCGTGTCGGCCATCCATCGCATGGCTACAGTCGAGTGCCAAGCACTTAGGCTAGGACTCGGACTCCCGCAGTCTGTCCCTCAGGAGCAAGTTTACTGTGAAGCCGGAATCCTCCCACTTTGGCATCGCCTGAAGAGAGATACCTGCAGGTACCTCTTCAGCTCAGCGAGGGTACCTAACTCCACGGACACTGAACTAGGCGAAGGCTGGAACCCAGCCCCACATACTGTGTCAGGACATGGTCTGGTCTCCTCTGTCTCCGGTCTATGTTCAAGAGCGGGAATAGAGCCAGCCGACCGCCTCCGTGTCCCCCAAGCCCAAATCGATCCATACCCACCCTGGATCATGAAGCCGCCGGAGGTACGAACCAATGTCCCTGGAGTAGCAAAAGAAGATCCACCACATCAAATCGCCACCTGTACTCGAGAACTGCTGGCTAAGGAATACGCAGACGACTTCAAGATCTTCACAGACGGATCGGTACTCAGTGACGGCAGAACAGGAGCAGGACTGTTCTTCGAGACCACGCGAGAGCACTTCGAAGTGAAGCTCCCGCCCACCACCATCCTAACTGCCGAACTCGTCGCCATCAGAGAAGCTTTGAATAAAGTCAAAACTCTCCCCCGTTCCCCAACGCAAATAGTCATCCTATCGGACTCCCAGTCCAGCCTATATGTAATACAGAGTGAGTACTGCAAAACAAGACCGGAAATCCTCAAGGAAATACTAATCCTATCAGAAGAAATCGCACGATGCGGACTCCGTCTTCGTTTCCAGTGGGTGCCCTCCCATGTAGGCATCCATGGAAACGAGATGGCCGACCGAGCCGCCAAACGAGGGGCCCTAACCTCTGAAGAGGATTGCATCTCGCTCTGCTTTTCAACAAGTGATGCCAACAAAAAAATTGACCAAGCAACATGGGAGCTCTGGTCAGAGGAATATGCCGGGACTGCCGCTACCCGAGGCTGGCCCATCAAGACATGCAATAAGGGAACCCTCTGGACCCACCCTCATCCACTTCCAGCCCACATTCTTCACCTCATCTCAAGAATCCGTGTCAACCACTGGAAAACCCGCTATCTGAAGACCGTCTGTGCCTGCGGGACGGAGCTGGTCTCTTTCCTCCACTGCTTATTCCTATGCCCCATCCTTCGCAACCACTTCCAACCGCTGCTGAACCTCCTTGGGAAGAGCCCCCCAAGAATGTTATATTCAGTCACCGACCACCACAGCATCATCATGGCAGCCCACCTAATCTCCACCTCACCAGTTGGACATTTATTATAGCACCGCTGGCGCTTGACATCTTCCCGGAGACGAATTAGATATACTAGATGTAGACACAGCCAATAATGAGAAATTAAAAGACAGTCCCTAATCGGATCCCTCCGCTGGGACTAAAAAAAAAAAAAAAAAAATCTCAACTTGTACCGACGGCCAAAGAAGAACTCTGCAAACCATCGGGCGGAGGTAAGGGTATTTCAAGAGCAAGTGGACGTGGTCGTAAACCATCTCATGGACCTTGGATTCACCCTCTCCGGGACCAAAACTGTATACATGCCGGTGCACAGCAAGGGTTATAACGCAGGTCAGTATCCGGACTGGAATCAAATCACGGTCTGCGGTACTGTTGTGAAACCCGCTGCCTCCGTCCGCTACCTGGGGGTCACCTTCCAGCGGGACGGCCTTTGGAACGAGCACCTGAGACTAGCCTGTCTCAGTGCCAGACGGGCGCTCAATCTCGTCAGAGTCATCCGTCGGGAGAAATGGGGCCAACGCAGGGAAACTCTGATTCCCATCATTCAGAGCCTCGTGCGTTCCCGCCTTCTATTCGGCGCCCCCGCTCTCCACGACCTCCCTCCGACGGCCGTGCAAAGAATGGCTCGGGTAGAGTGCCAAGCGCTCCGCCTAGGGCTAGGACTAGCAAAGTCGGTTCCCCAGGCCCAAATCTACAATGAAGCCGGCCTACTACCACTCAGGCATTGCCTGAAGAAGGGTGCCTGTACATACCTATTCAGCTCTGCAAGGGTACCTAACTCCACAGATGAAGAGATGGATGAGAGCTGGAACTCAGCCTCCACCCCCGTTCCCGTTCACGGCCTTCCCTTTACAGTAAGGGACATCTGCAAGAAGGCCAAAATCCAACCTGGCCAACGCCGGAGGATTGCCCAGTGCCAAGTGGACCCCTTCCCTCCGTGGGCCCTCACCCCTCCTGAGGTGGAGCTTAACCTTCCCGGGCTTAGCCGTCGAGACGACCCACACACGCTTGCAGCGCGAGCAAGGGAGCAGATTGCGCTCAAATACCGTGACGACCTGCTGATATATACAGACGGATCAGTGTTCGAAGATGGACGCTCAGGAGCAGGCATCTACCTGTACAACACAAAGGAAGCTCACCCAGTGAAACTACCCCCCACCACCATCCTCACGGCTGAGCTCGTCGCCATCAGAGAGGCAGTGCAAATTGTACTCGCCCTTCCCCACCCACCACCGCAGGTAACGGTGCTATCAGACTCGAAATCTAGTCTAATAGCTATCCAGAACGGCAGCTGTGCGTCACGTCCCGCCATCCTTAACGACGTCCTGTGCCTTCTAACGGAGGCCGGCAGGGCAGGAGTCCACTTCCGATTCCAATGGGTCCCCTCGCACGTGGGCCTCCTTGGCAACGAGATGGCAGACAAAACTGCCAAAACAGGTGCCACATTGCCTAACAGCAAAGTCACCTCAATCCAACCCTCTGCACATGACTTCTTTTGCAAAATTGACCGCGCTGCCTGGGACATCTGGAAATTGGAGTACCACTCTACTGCTGTTGAACGTGGATGGCTCCTTAAGACCTGCCTTGGACCGACCCCCCCTACCTTCTCCTCTCTACCCCCGTACATTGCGGCAACAGTCAGCAGGATACGGGTGAATCACTGGCGGACCAAATATACCACTTCCCGCTGCACCTGTGGCGCGGAAGTATCTTTCAAGCACTGCCTCTTCTTGTGCCCCGAATTGGAAGCCCACTTCTGGCCCCTAAGGTCAAACTTCAATGACCCTGCCACAGCCCTCGAACGCCTCATTGCGGACTCCTCCTCCAAAGTCGACCTCCTCGTCCTTGCAGCCAACCTCGTCTGCTCCTCCCCAGTCGGGGGACTGCTGTAAACACCCCGACCACCCCCACATGCACCCGCATGCCCTCAAGCGAAAATCAAAACTCTTACCCAATTACACAACTTCTCAAATCACCCCAACACTTCCCTAACATCTCCAAATACACTATTTGAAGCCACCCAGAAACTACAAGCCAGTCCCTAAATCGGCTAGCTCCGCTGGGACTAAAATCACAAAACTTGAACTTGATCTCAACTTGTACTTGAAAAAGCTGTAATAAGCGAAACGTCGTACAAATAAAGGCTCCGTCCTCATATGGTGTTTATCTCGTCAATCTTGTCGGCAAACTGCCACTTTTAAGCACTTATTTATGTGTTGTGTTACATGTTTTCTAAGTGGATTAACTGTGGAATTCTGTTTGGACTCTGAATATGATATTTACTTAATGTGAATCATTAGATTTTTGTCACATGTTTTCTAAGTGTGGAATTCTGTTTGGACTCTCTGAATATGATATTTACTTAATGTGAATCATTAGATTTTTGTCTCATGTTTTCTAAGTGGATTAACTGTGGAATTCTGTTTGGACTCTCTGAATATGATATTTACTTAATGTGAATCATTAGATTTTTGTCTCATGTTTTCTAAGTGGATTAACTGTGGAATTCTGTTTGGACTCTCTGAATATGCTATTCACTTAATGTGAATCATTAGATTTTTGTCTCATGTTTTCTAAGTGGATTAACTGTGGAATTCTGTTTGGACTCTCTGAATATGATATTTACTTAATGTGAATTATTAGAGTATTTTGTTGTATGTTTTCTAAGTGTAATCATTGTGGAACTTATTCTATTAAAACGATTTCTTCTAGTCTATTTAATTAGCCCAGGGTTGTGATTAGCTAAATGAATTGGATCATTCTGTATCCCCTTTTCAAGTACTGGAATTTGTACACGCCGCTCAGAGGGAAGCGTGCGTGGTCCCGGTCGGTGATGCAAATCTTCTGGACTTCGGCTCCCGCTGTAGCTATCTACCCTCGCCCGTTCCACCCCACATCCTCTCCTTTCCACTGTCCAGAGATTTGCGACAGAATGTATGGACAACTACGTCAAAATATTGCGTAACAAAAAACATGTCCCTAAAGTGTAGTGGAAAGGGACAAGAGCTTTTCAAATATAATAGACTGCTGATGTGATATTTTTGGTGGAAGCAATGGACAAAGAAATCTTTCAAATATTCATTTATTTTTTCATGGAACAAAATCTGATGACCACGGGTTTTGTTGGGGGTTCAAGGTCACTAGCTTCGAGGCAAAAAACAGAATCTAACATTCTAAGTTCTTGAAAATGCCTAATGTGATTTTTTCGTAGAAACAAAGGACAAAAAATAAAATGAAATAAATTAAATAAATCTATTAAATATTTGATAGCCATGGTCTGTTTTAGGTAAGAAAAAAAAAAAAAAAAGTGTCGTACCCGTCTGTTTTCTCTTTCTGTCTTTCCTTTCGATATTTTCTCTCCCCTAAACCTCTCTCTACCTCCTTACCTTAAGATAAAAGTAGGAGGGGGATAGTTGTGAGTCGAGAATGGTTGTAAATGGACGATAATTTGACACAAGCCCGAAGGGATTTCGCCTCGTCTTCCCTATTTTACGCATGAGGAGGGAATGTCGTTATGTAGGTAAAGCGGCTGGCCAAATTGTCGATGTGCTGTGCCTTGCTGCATTGCCTTTGACCCGGGCGGTGGACATGGATAACCCTTCATCCCTGAGGAGTTAAGATGAGAGAGAGAGAGAGAGAGAGAGAGAGAGAGAGAGAGAGAGAGAGATTATAGGCCCAACCCGAAAACCGAGCACCAGCTCTCGGGGTTGCACCTCAGATATAATGATGATGAGCTTTGGAGACGAGTGGCAGGGAGATCAT
Source organism: Oratosquilla oratoria (assembly GCF_046742065.1). NCBI lineage: Eukaryota > Metazoa > Arthropoda > Malacostraca > Stomatopoda > Squillidae > Oratosquilla > Oratosquilla oratoria. The sequence continues at coordinate 42,164,642 of NC_134810.1, read as the reverse complement.
CCTCTCTGACGTCCATCCTATATAACGAAGCTTAATGAAAATCTTACATATAGCAGATAAAAAAAGACATTGTACCAAATCAAAGACTGTTTTTATGATAATTTTATTTGACAAAATATACAAATCATGTATGACAGTAATGTTTGTATACAATCTCATATACATCACAATATGATATTTGCACAACTTTTGTCGTGTACTGTACATCTACTGAATTTAAATATAAAGTTATATATACATTAAAATCATTACAACTATTTCGTTATAAGTATTGTGTATATGTTTAAGAACAAAAGCACATTTGTGTTTAATTGAATACACTTGCTAAAGAAAGCTAACACTCTAGAAAGTATATGCGATAATGGTTGATTTGATTGGTGAGTGTGTGTGTGTGTGTGTGTGTGTGTGTGTGTGTGTGTGTGTGTGTGAACAACTAAAGCTTAAAGCTTTTTTGATATAGGCTACCGGGATCCGGCCCGGATGTTCGCTGGAGTAAAATTACTCAAACTCGCCATCAACCACTCCCAAGCAGTGGGAAGTGAAAAACCCCTGATAAGACAAATCTCTGTCAGTTGCTGCCTCCTTTTTTTTTTTTTTTTTTTTTTTTTTTTTGGTAGACGTTGGGTCGCCTCCCCACCTGGCCAGGTCTGCTAAGAACCAAGATAGTAACTCCGCAGCGTATACCATGAGTTCAAGATGGTATACACTGGGCTACCGCGCTGCCCAGTGGGATCACACTGACCTAAACGATCTCTGGAAGGGTGAAAGGACTTCTGTCTGACACTGTACCCTGAAGACAGGGTAGTCTTTGGACGGAGTAAGGAGAGTTGTTCACAAAACGCGCACAACGTTCATAAACCTTCTGAACACAAAGTTCCATGACTAGATCTGAACAGTTCAAAATGAAGCTCAGCAAAAGTTGATCAATTTAAAAAAAAATCGTCTTCTAGTTTTTCAGGTGACGGCACACTAAGCACTTCTTGTTAGCATGCTATTTGCTTTCGCTGCTTTGAGCAGAAACGATTTCAGTTACGATCTTTTGTTTATCAATTTACCAAAGGTCAAATTATTCTTGCTTCATATAGTGAGACGCTGAATGAAGACTTAAGAGAAGTCAAACTTATACGAAGATGTTCATATGGAAGTCTAGAATATTGTAACCGAAGTAGTTTCTACTCGAACGAAATAACAAAAGCAAGTAGCATGTTAGCCTTGTGTGCCGCGACCTTTATCCTCCGTGTGTGATTTGCAGCAATAACAAAGAAGAGTCAGTGTTGCCAACTAAACAGGTTATAACAAAGAAGAGTCAGTGTTGCCAACTAAACAGGTTGTCTCGCTGCACTTGTCTACAATACACAACGAAACTATGGGGAACATAGCATCTTTCACGACTCTACATTATTATTTGAAGATAGCAACGTTCAAATATTCTATTTATCTATTCATTAATATATTTTCTATTCGTCTATCTATTTATTTTTAATTTATCTTATCTTGTTTCATCTTATTCTATTCTATTTTTGTCACATTTGTGTCCAGAATTCAAATCACTTATTCGTCACAGGGTATGGGAATTGTCTCACCCGTCACACATGCAAGATGCTCGTTAAATGTTGTGAATTTGAAAAGCTGGATGACGACTTCACTTACATTATTCTAGACTTCCATAAGGACAATTCATCAATGTGTCTAATATTCGTTTAGCTCGTCATTTGGCTTCTCAATATATGATGCAAAGAAGATGGTTTGGCATTTAGAAATTCGAAAAATAAAAGATTGTAACCTAAGTTCTGTCTACTCAAACGAACTCACTTGAGTCGCGTCTGTGTGGCAGTGGCTGTGAGTGTCCTGATCACGGGGGGCCCATAGACCTATTGTCTTCATGAAATTCATTGGTATTTGCCCCTTCGGTTGTAACCAACATGTTGCCCGGGACAGACAGTAACGTACCTGTCCCTGGTAGATGTGACGGACAGATACGAGAATGTCGGGACAGTTTGTGTGACGTATGTACGGCTGGTCTCGGTCGTTGTGACCAGTTGCTGCTCGGTTTCGGTTTCCGTCGAGAAGATGACCTGGAATTCGGTTTCGGTATCTGTCTCTGTGATCGTCTGGAGTTCGATAAAAGTCGAAGTGGCGGTGGTAGTTACGATGACAGACACGGACTGCACGTCGGTAGTGGTGAGGAGGTCCGTGCGGATCAGCGTGGAGAGTGATAAAGAGACTTCGGTCACCGTAAAGATGTTGGAGGTGACGAGCGTGGAGACTACGGTGGAGACTTCAGCCACCGTCTGGATGTCGGTGACCGTCGCCAGACTGGTTATCGTGGTCGTCCGGAGAGCGGTCAAGAGGTCGGTAGTCGTGATGATCTCCGTCGTCTTCTGAATTTCAGTTTCGGTTTCTGTCAGCGTCTGAACAAGGACGCTCGTTTCGGTGGATAACTGAGAGACAGTCACGGTATTCACCTGAGGGTAAGTATTTATATTTAATCAACGTCACAAAAAAAAGAAAAAAAAGAAGAAAAATAAGAAGAACAAGGAGAGGGAGAAGTAGAATGAGATGAAGAAGGAGAAGAAAAAAGGTGGAGGAGGAGGAGGAGAAGAAGGAGAAAAAATGTGGAGAAGGAGGAGGAGGAGAAGGAGGAGGAGGAGGAGGAGGAGAAGAAGGAGGAAAAGGAGGAGAATGCGAAGAAGGAGGAGAAGGAGAAGGAGAAGAATAACCAAACTTAGTAACCACATACTAAGGGCTGAAACAACTGGCTGTTTTGAGAGAAGATTCGACAACTTTATGGACAGGGTATGACAGGTGGTAAGGGACTGTGACCTGCCTAGTGTAGGTCATGTGGCCTCTTGCAGTCTCCTCCATTTCTATGTTCTCGAGAAACTTACCTGGACCTCGGTACTTGTCTGGATCTCGAAGGACGTGGTCGTGAATCTTTCAGTGCTCGTGAGCGTATTGAAGACAGTGCTGAGGATCTGTTCCACCTGTGTCTCTGTTACTGTTTCGGTGAAGAACTGCATCGTCAATGACGTCGTGGTAAGGGTCACCGTGGACATCTGCAGACAGTGAAGCGTTAATGTGGCCGAAGGGCCGAGCCCCCGCGTAGCGGGGTCTGGCGCAGCCCGTTGCTCGTAAAAAATAAAAAATCAGATACAAATGAAGAGTCAAGGGCTCAAAAAGTAAAGCGAATGCATCCTTTGCACCACAGTTTTCCAAAGGTTATCAAAATAGAGCATTCCGACTGATGTTAGTCTGTAACCGTTTAGATTCCTGACTTCTGAAATTGGCCGTGGCCCAAGATGACACAATGCATTCAGAATGCGAGTTCCAATTTTCTCTGAAAAAGGGGGTAATTGATCAACTAGTTCACTCTTTCTTACAGTTACCAAGTTCTAAAAGACAATGACCATAACATCTGTGACAGAAGACAAAACTGCAGGTAGGCAGACATTGAAGTCTGCCATTGTGGAGAGAGAAGTTGATAGGAACAATTACTTTAAATACCACCTTATAAACAAAATTGTGAATTTGACTACTCCACATGTGAGATGCCCACTCCATATGAAGAAGTAGATCGCTAAGACAAAAAGGAAGAGATTCAAGCCACGTTGGAGAAATAGTCACCACTAGAGGAAGTTCATAAGAACAACAGGTAATAGTGTTTAATCTTTCTGTTTGTTTCTACTAAAGGGCACAAGAAAGATTAAATAACTGTAAAACATTGTAATTAAAAGAAATAAACCAAGGGAATAGAAAAAAATCGTTCTTGGATAAAAATTATCTTTTAAGCAAAGACTCCAGTGGCCTATACACTCAAATACACACATGCTACAACTGGGCATTCCTCCATGATCGTGCAAATACACGTGTACTAGCAACGCTGAAAGAAGAGAAGATCTGCAGTTGGTGGAAGAAGAGGAAAGGTATCAAAATAGAGAGGAATTGAGAAAATTCGTGGGAACGAGCTGAGAGGGATTACCCTACCAGGCGTCAGGCGAGAAAGCTGAGAGCGAGCAACGCTGAAAGAAGAGAAGATATGCAATTGGAAGAAGAAAAAAGATATCAAAATAGAGAGAAATGAAGGAAAATCGTGGGAACGAGCTGAGGGATTACCCAACCAGGCGTCAGATGAGAAAGGTGACAGCTAGCAACGTAGAGAAATGCGCAAATGGCATGCATGTACATACATACACACATATACGCCCGCACCTCGGTTACAGTAGTGAACTCCGGCAGGAACGCGGTGGTCTGGACGATCTGGATGTCGACGACTGTGCTTAGTCTTGTCTCTGTCAACGTCATGAACTGCGTCTGGACCATCACCTGCGTCTGAACCTGGGTCTCAGTCTGCGTCACGAGAACGGCGTCAGTCACAACGGTCGTGTCAATCTGCAAGTCTGTCACGGTCTCTGTTTGGGTGATAAACTGTGGGACAGTCTCAGTAACGAAGTGGGTGTCGGTTAACGTCACGAGGCTAGGCAGTATCTGGGTAAGGTACTGGGTCACAGTCTGGGTAAGGAACTCGGGGTAGTAAAGGCTCTCAGTGCGGGTCAGGTACCGGGGATAGTACTCCGTTCGATACCTGTAATCCGTCTCGTGGACGACGTTCGTGGTGGTTAGCACCACGGTGGTGGGGACCAGGTGGGTGGTGTGGACTGTGTGCACCACTTCCTCCTGTGCAGACAGAAGAAGGCCAAACGTGTACACGGTTAGTTAGCTTTATGTATAGGGATGATAGGTGCTAACGGGCATGGACATGCCTAGTGTAGGCTTTATGATCTCTTGCAGTCTCAAAGGATTACAAAAGGCTACAAAGGCGGAGTATGCTGACAGGAGACCTTTTGGTCCATATCTAGGTCGGATGCGAAAAAAAATTATGATAATGATAAATAAATAAACGAATAAATAAAAACTACAAAAATGTAAATAATAAATCAAATACATAAATAAATGCATAGGTATAGTTAAATAATAAACAAACAGGTAAATAGTAAATAATAATAAATTGACATATAACTAATAATAAATGCGAATCAAGCAAATAATAATAAACAAACGGACAAATGATACCAAAACAAATAAACAAATAATATAAGATAAATGAGAGTCATTACAGCATCTTGCTTAGGTGTTTATCTAAATGATTCTTAAAGCTTCGAACTGAACTATATTGCACTACCTGTGCAGGAAGTTTATTCCATTCATTAACTACACGGTTGGCGAAGTTGTTTCTACCCACTTCCAAATTAAATCTATTTCTGGACAGTTTGAGACCATTGTTTTTTGTCTGATTCTCATTCAGTGTGAAAATTTTGTCACTTTTGATGTTGTCAATTCCCTTTAGAATCTTAAACACCTGTATCAAGTCACCTCTGAGTCTACGCTTTTTCAGGTAAAACAGATTCATATGTTTTAGTCGATTTTCGTATGATTTATTTTTGATATTTGGAATCGGATTTGTGGCTCACCGTTGTACTTTTTCCAATCTGTCAATGTCTTTAATGAGATTCGGTGACCATACGGAAACAGCATATTTCAAATGTGGACGAACCGATTTAGCTTGTTAATGAGTGATGTACTTTTGAAGTCAAAAGATCGCGCAATTAGTCCCAGAATCTTATTTGCTTTCTCAGAGGCTGAAATACATTGCTTAGATGATTTGAGATCGTTACTGATAATTACGCCGAGATCCTTTTCACTATCCATTTTTGTTAACGAATTTTCAAATAACTTGTAATCGTACTTACTGTTGTTTTTACCTATGTGCGCTACCTTGCATATACTTGTGTTGAACTTCATTATCCACTTTTCAGACCATTGCTGTAATTTATCTAAATCTCCTTGAATATCTAACTGGTTTAAGTGATCACTTGCCATTCCGCACAGTTTTGTATCATCAGCAAATTTGGAAACAGTAGATTTTAGCCCATGGTCATTTATATATACTATGAATAGAAGTGGCCCGAGAACGGAACCCTGAGGAACTCCACTTATAGGTAACATTTTTCCATCCAGAAGTTTTTCCATTTAAAACTGTTTTCGATTATTCAACCGATTACTAGTCCAACTTAATAGGCTACCACTTATTCCGTGTGAAGTTAATTTAGTAAGTAGTCTTTCGTGGGGGACGGTATCAAAAGCTTTTGCAAAGTCTAGATATATCAAACCTATATTGTTTCTTTTGTCAAGATTCGAGATAACTGTGTTGTAGAATTCGAGTAAGTTAGTCACGCAAGAACGTTTCCGTCAGAATCCATGCTTGCTATCATTTATCAAACAGTTACTTTCTAAATGATGTTCGATAGCATCTCTGATGACTGTTTCCATAATTTTGTCTACGATTGAAGTCAAATTTATAGGCCTGTAGTTATTTGCTTTTTTTTTTGTCACCTTTTCCTTCATTCCTATGTTCTTACAACACAACGGAAGTAAAGTCAACCCACAGTTTTCAAATTTCGAAAAAAAGAACATTTCAACAGTTTATCTATCGTTTGTATAGGTCTGCGATCTCTTAGTTTAACCTTTAGCTTTGCTAATATGACGAAAAGATAGTTTGATATTTGGAAATTTGAGAAATAAGATGCTGTAATAATTAAATATTCAAACCACCCTTTTTGGACATTTCGCCCACGGACGTTTGGGCCAGCATTCTCATCCTTTCCCAGTGTCCAATCCCCCCACCCTCCTCCTCCTCCTCCTCCTCCTCTTCCTTCCCCCCCCTTTTTCTCTCCCCGTTCCCTCCTTTCCCCTTATTTAATCTCAAGCATTTGTATCTCAACTTGTACTTGAAAAAGCTGTAATAAGCGAAACGTCGTACAAATAAAGGCTCCGTCCTCATATGGTGTTTATCTAGTCAAGATGCTGTAACCTGAGTCGTTTTTTACTCAAACGAACTCCTAACGGTCGGCACTGGTGAAGACTGTGGAATTCTGCCCAGTGCGATAAGCACTTTAGTCGTAAGCCCAGTGTGATAGCCCCCTTAGTCGTAACCTAATGGACTGAGCTGTTGTCCTGCACGGGCCTCAGATGAAAGGGATATTAGGCAAACGTTAAAGTTAAACTTGGGATGAAATAAAAATAACTGTTTGCAAAGCGGCCCATACACTCTCAGGCCACCTGTCCGGCCTCCAGACAAAATCAGGACTGTGCAGGCTAAACTGGGTGTGTATAGTCCCAGACGGCTTGTGAGCATATGGACGCCTGAAGAATAGGACGGTGTCAAACAATTTTCTAGATTACAAAACTGATATACCAAAGGAATGGATGATTTTCTAATACAATTTCCAGGGACTCAACTGACTGGAAGAAGTTTTGGAGATACAAAACCGGTGTAAGTTTACACTTGGATAGTTTTGTACACGAGAAAGGATATGAATATTTTCCAGACACTGAGACGACTTGCGGGAAACTCGTTGGCGTCAAGTCAACAAGAGACAATGACCGTTCCATGAGATTGGAAAAGAAGAAATGTAGCGTTCACAACTGAATAGGAGATGCCGAAGCTAGAATAGTGAAGCCGGCCAAATTCGGACTTTCTCATCTGCTTCAGGTGAAAGAGGAATTGACGACAACAAGAATGCTTGAGAGAGAAAAAAAATGTCAGAGAAGACTGAGAGCCACGCTGACAGGAGAGCTTGCGACCGACAAGAAAGTCGAAGAAAGATGAAATCTAGAAGTAAACGCAAAACTAGTAAAGGACAAAGTAGCATGCATGGGTTCTCAAAGTGGGATCTGCGGTCTCTCAGGGGTCCGTGAAAACCATATGGCAACACTGGTGGAATGTCGACTGATGGCCGTTAGGAGTTTTTGTATCATGAGTTACCGAGTGAGAAAGACAGTTACTTCTATCATATTCGTGCATTGATTATTTCTGTGATGATGTTCATATTGTTAATTGTTATTTTGTGTTTGTGTATATCCTCCTTTTTGTGTCATCAACCAGCTATGTGAGGGGATTCTCGGTGTATTTTCTGTCATATAAGGCCCCCTGGCGAAAAAAAAAAAAAAAAAAAAAAAAAAAAAGAGAAATCCTGCCCTAATGGACAGACATTACAAACACATTTACAGGTTCTAAGAATACCTGACTGGCAGATATCCCTTATCACTGTACGGAAGATCCTTATCTTTACTACCTGTGCCAGACGAACAGATAACGAACTTACAGTGACTGTGACGTAGTACGTTTCTTTTGGGTGTCCCAAGTACCTGTCCTTGTCCAGCCCGAAAACCTCGAAGCCACGAGAGTCGAGGCCGTCCATCATCTTGACGAAGTTCTCGAAACTTCCGAAGCCGCCGATGAAGGTGTTCGGATGTGGTTCGTGATGGGTCGAAACGTAGCTGGGAAGGAACACGAGGGAAGTTTAGAAGACAATTCTTTTACTTCGAGAAAAAAAAAACTAAATATCTGTGAGTTACTACGATGGAAAATAACACGCAATGCTCTAAAACTTATTATTACCGTTATTACTATCAATAATATTACCATTATTATCAATAATCATTATTATCATTACTATTATCATTGCCTCCATAACAATCATCCAGCCCCTCTTCCTGTCATCCATACCACTTCTTCCTCTCTTCCTATATTCCCCCTTTCTCATCCTTGATCATTGTCTCCCATTCCCGACTGACTCTCAATACCCCCTCACCTCCCTCCCTCACTCTTCCCCACTCCCAGTCCTTCTGCTGCGGCATCTTTCTTAGAGAGAACCCAAAGAGGGCTGCCTACGGGAGGGTTGATTAGCGGGTGTTCAGCGGGGTAATTAAGGTTTAGGGAGAGGATTTGGAACAGAAATGGGGTTAAGATAAGGGTTAAGGGTTAAGGGTTAAGGGTTAGGGAGAGGATTTGGACCAGGAATGAGGTTAGGATAAGGGTTAAGGGTTAGGGACAGGATTTGGACCAAGAATGTGGTTAGGATGGGGGTAAAGTGTGGGATCAGAATTAGGGTCATGATTGGGAATAGGATAAGGGTTAAACGGTTAGGGAGAGGATTTGGACCAGGAATGGGGTTAGGATAAGGGTTAAGGGTTAGGGACAGGATTTGGACCAAGAATGGGATTAGGATAAGGCTAAAGTGTGGTATCAGATTTAGGGTCAGGATTGGGATTAGGATAAGGGTTAAGGGTTAGGGACAGGATTTGGACCAAGATTAGGATTAGGATAAAGCTAAAGTGTGGGATCAGAATTAGGGTCAGGGTTGGGATTAGGATGGACTATTTCTCAAAGTATCAAGAGTGAGTTGGGAGACGATTCCACTCTCGAATGCTGCGAGGGAAAGAACGAGGACTCAAACATGTTGGTTCTTGTTTGGTACGTGTGTTAAATCTGTGACTGCCTCTAGTCGCCGTACTGCCTCTCAGCTCTGCCTCACCTGTAGTCGCTCTCGTCGAAGGGACCTCCTGACGCTGAGGCCTTCGCATTCGTCAGGCAGGTCGCCGCTGTCGCCAGCGTCACTGCTTGCAGGAGCCACATGGCTACGAAGTTCGAGGATCACTGTTACAGAAGTTCTCCGGGCGAAGGGAAGGGAAACGGGAGCGGGAGAACGATGACGGTTGATGAGCTGATGTGTTGCCGTTGTAGTAATGGCGGATGTGGTGGCAGCGGTGGTGGCAGCGGTGGTGAGTGGTGGTGGTGGTGACAGCTCCGGTGTTAGTAGCTATTGTTGCGTCCGTGTTATTCACTCCGGCAAAGAGGATGTGATGTGTTTCTGAAACAAGAAAAAAAAAATAATAATGAATGAATAAATAAACAAATAAAATAAAACAAAACAGTAAAATAATAATAATGATAATAATAATAATAATAATAATAATAATAATAATAATGATAATAATAATGATAACAATAATAATAATGATAATAATAATAATAATAATAATAATAATAATAATAATGATAATAATAATAATAATAATAATAATAATAATAATAATAATAATAATAACAATGATAATAACAATAATAAAAGTGAAATTATAAAATGGCCACAGATGTTTCTTACACATTTCCTCCGTCCTTCCGTACTTGGTGGTCCTGTACCTCTTCTCTGATTGCCGCCAGGCGATTTCATTCATTCCTCCCCCCTCTTGACCACTGGTGGCGTCATGGTAAGCGTGCTGGTCTCGTATTCACTTAGTTGTCGGTTCGAATCCCGCACTCCCATCCGATTCCCAGCAATTATTTATTACTTTCCCCAACAGTCCTTAAAGCGTTTATTAGGGGCAAAAGTGACGGCTTCGGCCGCAGTTACTCAGCGCCTCCTGGGGTAGTAAGCTCCTAAATTTCATTCTTTCCTTTCTTGGTAGCGAAAGCGTTGGAATATAAAAACGAGTTGCCGATTTGGATTGATTATATTTACATAAGAACGTAAGAATGAAGGGGGTTGTAAGAGTCCATAAGGCCTACACTTGACAGTGTCCATGCCCATTACTACTTATCATCCCCATCCACAAAGTAATCAAACCTTCTCTTAAAATAATCGATAGTTTCGGCGGCCATTACATAATTCCTATTTGCTTACGACTTTCACACTTTGGGTGCAAAAGTACTTCTCTTTACCTTCTTTCCCCCAGTGATGTTAGGTTCATAATCTCCTTTGTTAACTCGAATAATCGACCTTGTCAACTTGGCACCAGATTTCTATGCTTCTTCAAGATCTCTGCTGTCTACTTTTTCTCTCTCTCTTTTTTTTTTTTTTTTTTTTTTGTGGGGAGTGGAGAAGACAGGAGGAGGTGAAGGGAGGGGAGATGGGGAAACTGAGATAATTTTCAACCAGACGCCATTCCTTCATGGAGTAGAAGACATATCAAGATTATTTTTGTGGCGTCGAGCGTGCAGATGTTCGCGTTATCCAAGCGGGTTTTATGTAGTGAACGGTGTGATAAAGTGAGCGAAAGCGAAAGAGAGAGTCTAATGAAAAAAAAAAAAAAAAACAGAGGAAGGGTTGTAAGAAAAGGTTGAGTGGCAGAGGGAGGAAAAAAGGTGTTTAGAAAACGGGGAAGATAAAGGGAGAGGAGCAAAAAAGGTGTTTAGAAAACGGGGGAGATAAAGGGAGAGGAGCAAAAAAGGTGTTTAGAAAACGGGGAAGATAAAGGGAGAGGAGCAAAAAAGGTGTTTAGAAAACGGAGAAGATAAAGGGAGAGGAGCGAAAAAGGTGTTTAGAAAACGGGGAAGAGAAATGGAGATGAAAACGAGAATCAGGAGGTCGAGAAACGTGGGAGAGGAGAAGTAAAGGAAGAGATTTAAAAAAGGGAAGATGAGAAGAAGAGGAGGAGGAAGAGGAGGAAGAAGAGAAAGGGGAGTACGAAGAGAAAGAGGAAGACGAGGAGAGGAAAAGGGGCTGGGAGAGGTGGAGGAAGAGAAAGAGGAGTACGAGGAGGAAGAAGAAGAGGAGGAGGAGGAGGAGGAGAAAGAAGAGTACGAAGAGGAGGAGGACGGGCGAGGAAAAGGAGCGGGGAGAAGTGGAGGAAGAGGAGGAGGAGGAGAAGGAAGAGGAAGAGGAGGATGTAGGAGAAGAAAGAGGAAGAGGAGCAGGAGGAGGAAAAATAAAGAAAGAAGAGAAGGAAGAGAATGATGAAGAATGGGAATTAGAGAGTGAGTGAGAGGAAGACGCGAAGAAGAACAAGAGAAGGAGTATAGAAAGTCTTAAGAACATAACTTGGAACTGAGGACAGCTTATGAACACCTAAAAGAAAATAAGAGAATTATAGAAAGAGAGGAGACCAGGAAAAAAGAGAAGAAATTAATTATATATTAGGAAAAAGCAAATGAGGATGAGAGTAGAGAGGAGTAGAGAGGAGGGGAGAGAAAGAGAGAAAAAAAGAAAGAGAGAAAAAGAGCGAAGAAGAGCACGTATGGGGATTTAACTGGATTACACGTACCGTACACACAAGGAAGTTAACCTCCCAAACACTGAATTAACTAAACCGGATGGTGCAAGATAAGTTAAGCTTTTAATCCCTCATTAAGCACCACGCATTGACAGACCTCTAAGCCTGCCGCCGGACGATTTTATTCAGTCACAAGTTCACCATCCAAGACAAAGACTCGGCCTCTCCCAGTTGACTTCGCTACCAGCCGCTAAATGAAATAATATCTTTAATGCAACGGTTCTCAAACGCGTTTCCTCAAGTACCCCACGCTTATGTGCTATTCTCCAGTCTACTGCAAACCACTTTCATCACTAAATCTAATCGTTGTGTATTCACTAACGACCACTAGTTTCAGGCTTGTGGTCCCACTAGTGAAGTTCCGTAAGCCCCTGAGGCTCACTGAGCCAAGTCTGAGAACTACTCCTTTAATGTGTTCTTTGCCGCACAGACGATTCTATTCAGCGGTGAGGACCCACACAACTCTTGGTCCCTTTGCCAAACGGCTTTATTCAAGGGCAAGGGGTCCCCTGCTTGATAGTAGAGAAAGGGCTCGGAGCCGTAGGGGTGGTTGGTGGGATAGAGAGCAAGGTTGCTGTTACGTGAAGCTCACATCGCGGGTTCGAGTCCTGAGGCAATGCGGTCAACGGAGCGTAAACAGATGAGGAGGGGACCGGGAGAGGAGTATGAGGAGGGGAAGAGTATGAGGAGGGAAGGAGTATGAGGAAGGGAGGAGTATGAGGAGGGGAGGAGTATGAGGAGGGGAGGAGTATGAGGAGAAAAGGAGTATGAGGAGGGGAGGAGGATGAGGAGTGAAGGAGTATGAGGAGGGGAGGAATATGAGGAAGCGAGGAGTATGAGGAGGGAAGGAGTATGAGGAGGGAAGGAGTATGAGGAGGGAAGGAGTATGAGGAGGGAGGGAGTATGAGGAGGGGAGGAGTATGAGGAGGGAGGAGTATGAGGAGGGAAGGAGTATGAGGAGGGAAGGAGTATGAGGAGGGAAGGAGTATGAGGAGGGAAGGAGTATGAGGAGGGAAGGAGGTGCATGGAGGGAAGAAGGGAAGGAGTATGAGGAGGGAGGGAGTATGAGGAGGGAAGGAGTATGAGGAGGGAAGGAGTATGAGGAGGGAGGGAGTATGAGGAGGGGATGAGGATGAGGAGGGAGGAGGTGCATGGAGGGAAGGAGGGTATGAGGGAGGAAGGGAAGGAAGGAGAAGGTGCGAGGAGGGAGGAAGGGAAGGAGGGAGGAAAAGGAGTGTGAGTTATGGAGACAGGGGGAGAGGGGAGGAGGGAGAGAGAGGGGGAAGGAGAGAGGGGGAAGGAGAGAGATGGGGAAGGGAGAGAGAGAGAGAGAGAGAGAGAGAGAGAGAGAGAGAGAGAGAGAGAGAGAGAGAGAGAGAGAGGGAAAGAGAGAGAGGGAGAGAGAGAGAGAGGGAAGGAGAGAGAGGGAGAGAGAGAGAGAGAGAGAGAGAGAGAGAGAGAGAGAGAGAGAAGGGAAAGGGAGGTGAGCGGGAAGGGAATAGGTAAGGAAAGGGAAAGGGAAATGGGAATACGAGAGGAAGGGAGGGAGAGGAAGGGAGGGAGAGGAAGGGAGGGAGAGGAAGGGAGGGAGAGGAAGGAAGAGAGAGGAAGGGAAGGAAAGGAAGAAAAGAGAACGAGAAGAAAAGAGAACGAGAGGAACAAAAATTATAATTTGATGATCTTGAATTGACCACCTAACGATGTTATTAACCTTTCTTCAGTGAATGTAATTACCTGGCGTAAGCCAGAATGAAGTGCGTAAGTGCGTAAGTGCGTACGCAAATCAACGATGATCGTTCAAGGTCTCAACGACTCAACGATGATCGTCAAACGATGGTCTAAAGCAGAGTTTCTCAACCTTTTTATCCTTGTGTAACCTTTAAGATGAATTGAATGTAATAAAAAAAAAAAAATAAAAAAAAAAAAATAAAAAAAAAATAATAATAATAATAATAATAGGCCCCCCCCCCACAAAAAAAAATCTTCGTAATAACAGGTCTCAAAAAAAAAAAAAAAAAAATCATCGTAATAATAGGTTAGATATGATGATGTCTATATTACATTATTACAATAACCAAGAATATGTCGTGCGTGTTTAATTATATTACGTATATGAAATTAAATAAAAAATCAAAAGTGCATTAGCTTATCTCATTTGTTCTCGCGGAACCCTTAGGGACCTTTTGCGGAACCTCAGGGTTCCGTGGAACCCTGGTTGAGAAACGCTATTCTAGAGCATGGATTCTTTGTTTCTGAATGGGGCTATTTTGCTTCGATCTGCAAAGTACGAGGTTGATCATTTCAGCCGAATATATAACCAACGCGCTTACCCAACTAGGATGCCAGTTAGTAGGATGCGTGTCACCCGCCGCTTGGCTAAACGTCCCTTTTATATTTCGGACACCTCCTGTCATCTATCTAAAAACGCCCTGTTACCACAACCAAAACAAAGCATGTAAACCACACGACTCGATGGCGCAGCTGGTAGTGTTCCCGGCCGCCACCACGGCGGTCCGGGTTCGAATCCCGCCCAGGGCTGAAATAATTTCAGTGTCGCTGCGCTGTGAGTCGTTACTCTAACTCTCGTGGGCGGGTAGATGGGGTGTGTGTGTGTATGCGTGTAAAGTCACAGCATTACCCATAGATCGGTCATCTATGTGCTCTGAGCTCTCATCCGGGAGGGTAACAGCTGTCGATCACGAGTCCAACACGTGGTCCAAGACCATGGTTAATTACACACACGCACGCACACACACACATGTATACATGTATACACGCGCGCGCGCAGACAAGAAAACAAGAACAATAATTCGAGCAATAAATGCTCTCACCTGTCGACTCGGAGTAGTAAGTAGTACAGGATGGCAGGTGGAAGACTGGACTCTTTGACAGCATAGCATAAGAAAAGCCGGTGTGTATACAATGGGCACTTGTGTGTACAAGTGTTTATACGACTACACGTGCGCACGCACTCACCCATGTGCGTACGTGCGCTCGCAAACACACACACACACACACACACACACACACACACACACACACACACACACACACACACACACACACACACACACATATCTTTGGCGAAAGCTGGAAAGTGCCATTGTCATTATCTCGCTAAACTTTCACTCTGAACTTACTTCTGGTTGTCCACAGGTGATTTTATTACATTGAGAACCTACCACACCCGTCGGGTTCAAATATCGCAAACCAAAGTGCTAAGACTCACAGCTGGGCGCGTTCCTTGGTGCGTTCAGCTTTACTCGTAGTTTGGCCGCGGTTAGCGCTCCCAAGCTATTGAAACAATATAGGTGCCGGTATAGTATGTGGATTACCTTTTGGATGTGGCCTACGAATTTTTCCTTGGTATGTGGTATGTGGTATGTGGTATGTGGTATGTGGCCTAGCGGACTTTTATTTCGGTATGGGCCTGTCTCTTAAGCTCTAATAGTTTGGGAGCGCTAACCGCGGCCAAACTAAAGAAGAAAGCACTGAAGAACGCATCTAGGAACGCACCGAGGAATGCGCCCAGCTCTGTTAAGACTACAGTACAAGGCCACACTATGAAACTAAAAATTGTTTGACGGTCCTTGTAGGTAGACTGCCAAGCTTGTTTCTTTTGAACGAAAGAATAGTGCTTTTCTTTTTAATCCTAATTAATAATTATCACTCAGCCTAAGAATGCAGTTTTTTTTTCTCCTTCAATAATGGATTTAAAAAAAAAAAAAAAAAAAAAAAAAAAAAAAATCAGACCCCTCTAAGTGATCAAACACTATTTTATTATTTTTTTTATCATTAATTTATTTTCAAGAAATACCGAAATACAAAACATTTTCTGTTTTTTTCTCACTACAAACGACCTTATTCAGGTGAGGGGAAGACCCAATACAGAAGGAGTTAAGTTAACCTCAGTTAAGGCCATCTCAGTTACTTAAGCCGTCTCGATTATCTCCTTTGTCAAAATGACGTCATTTATAGAATTTGCCCTGGCCAACAACAGACAATTCTATTCGCAATAGTGATGAAACGATACTAAACATTTGAACAATTTCGATACGAGTTCGATACTGCTATAAACATTCGATTCCGATACTTGCAACGATAATAAATCATGGTTATTTTCAGGTCCTGCAGTTGGTTTGAGGAAACAAATACTTTATGAACAAAAGTACATTCATCAATCATTTATCGGGATTGAAAGTTGAGAGTACCATCGGGACTCGCATCGGCATCGGCACCCGTATCGGAATCGTTGGAAATTTCGGTATAGTTCTATCACCAATTCGAACAAGACAAATACCTTGTGCTCAGGGTTTTAACAGCCATTGCCTCGACCTGGGATGTCTGTCCGTTCCGAGATATTCATTACCGAAGCTGTATCACAATGTTTAATCAAATCTCCTGGCGTAAAAAAAAAAAAAAAAAAAAAAAAAAAAAAAAAAAAAAGTGGGAACAGAGGTCAACGGGGTCATTCCTTGGGGGCTGGGGGGGGCGCTAAGGTGTCCCATACTTTATGACCAACCCCCCTCTCCCTCCCCCCCCAAAAAAAAAAATTGTGTATGACTATTGTCTAAATGAAAGTGGACACTGTAAAATATCTCAAACTCACTAACTTGTATGACCGTTGTCAAAATGAAACTGGATACTGTAAAGTACCTCAAACTCACTCAACTAAGCGTCAACTTTCACTTTAACCTTGCCTAAAGGGACCGAAGCATTTGTTAACAAAGAACCCATTATGCCCTTCACCCCAAAAAAACACAAAATAATTACTACTTAATCACCTGCGCTAATTTCACAAGATATTCGCTTGACCACAAACTTCTGTGTCTTTCTGTCGTTCCTAAACTTCCCATGGAAGAAACCTCAAGAAACCGGAAACCACTAATTCCACGAAGTATGACGTCATATCGTCTGGTTTCAAACGAAAACCATAACGACATTTGTCCCTCACTGAATGTGAAGTTTATTTGAGGAGAATAAAATGTTCTTGACAACGGCAAAAATGAAATGAATTACGAGTCTATTTTTTTTGCAATGAAAGGTGAGTCACGAGCTTACTTTTGCGGTGAAAGCTTAGTCAGTTGTGCGAAATTACCCAGACAGTTGGAGTGAAACACACAAACTCCATGTCGCAAAGTAGACTCTTCAACCTCTCTGTCTGACACCTCCTTACATAATCTATTCTCCCTACGGCCAGACATTTCCGTTCGCCAATGGGACGGACCCCAAGTAATAGCGATTAAATCTACAAACCTGTGAACCAAGCTGCCCTTTTTTTTCTTCTTAAAGAGATGGAAAGAAAACGAAAAAACTCCGAAGGCAGAAACCTCCTCAGAGAGCTTCTGGAAAAGACATAGGGCAAAGTCGAGACCGCTAGGGACCAAGTAACCCTCAAGTCATTAGGTACGTAATATCCATCATCAGTGATGTCATCCCTGAGTGACGTCATCGACTACTGATTGTAGTCTCCTTTTATCTGAGAAGGGGAGGTAAAGGAAGGGGAGGGAGGGGAAGGGAAGGGAAGGTAAGGGAAGGGGAAGGAAGGGAAGTCGAAGGGAAGAGGAGGGGAGAAGAAGTGAAGGGAGAGGAGGGAAGGAAGGAAGGGAAAGAAAGAGAAGGGGAGGAAAGGAAAAGGGAAGGAAGGGAAGGGAAGGTAAGGGGAAGGAAGGGAAGTCGAAGGGAAGAGGAGTGAAGAAAAAGGAAAAGAAGAGTAGGGGAGAGAAAGAAAGGGGAAGGAAGGAAAGTGAAGGAATGGAAGGGGAAGGAAGGGAAGGGAAGGAGGAGAAGGGGAAGGAAGGGGAGGGGAAGGGAAGGAGAAGGAAGGGGAGGGGAGGGGAGGATAGGGTATGGGGGGAGAAAAGGAGGGGAGGGGAGGGGAGAAAGCACCAAAGGGGATGACAAGGCAAAATTTAGGATCCACCACCACTCTGGTTTGCGGTCGATGCAAGGGGGTTGGAGAAAAGATGTAGAGATAGAGATAGAGGTAGAGGGGGGGGGGGCTGGGGGGATTGAGTGGATGTCGAAGAGTACGACAGAAACCCCAGGATGGAATACGATTAGAAAGTTTTAGGTAAAGTAGTAAAACGCGCTTAACTGTTGATGGTTATGATGACTTAAAGAAGTAACGTAACAATTACATTGCCAGACTGTCTTTCGTATTTTGATTAAACTACTGACAGATTCACCCGTATGTGGTCTCAAGTGAGTGCAGATGTCTTGAAAAAGTTAGAGATTGGCGTGGGAAAAATGGGTAAAACAGCGGAAAAAAATTCCTATCAATTAGAAATTTATTTGTTTATTTATTTGTCTGTTATTATTTGTTTGTTTATTATTATTTGCTTTATCTTTATTTATTATTATTTAACTGTCGATTTATTATTATTTACTACTGTATTTACCTGTTTGTTTATTATTTAACTATACCTATGCATTTATTTTATCTATTATTTATATTATATTTTTTTTATCTATTTATCATTATTATATATTCTTTCCATATCCGACCTAGTTATGGACCAAAAGGTCCCCTGTCGGCATGCTCCTCCTCTGTAATCCTCTGTAATCCTTTGTAATTTGGTTGGAATGTAAAAGCGGATCTAAGAGGAAGAGACCACCTCACCATAAAACTGTCGTTTCAGAAATTGTCGTAAGTGACTTCAAGATTTTCCTTTTTCTCCAAAAATTGAGTAATCTCTGGGAGTGGTATCAGAGACTTGCAGTGGTGTAAGGATTGGAGATCAGTGGTTTCTGGAGGATCATTGAAGTGATCTTGCAGGAACGGTGAGGTGAACATTTCAGTGAATAACACTAGTGTGTATATTGTATTTGGTTTATATAAGTTGTTTTGTTCAGAATACATGTACACACAAACATCTATGTATGTATATATATATATATATATATATATATATATATATATATGTGTGTGTGTGTGTGTGTGTGTGTGTGTGTGTGTGTGTGTGTGTGTGTGTGTGTGTGTGTGTGTGTGTGTGTGTGTGTGTAAAGGCTTCTCTTTTCTCAAGATCTTCGCATCTTTTATTTCATTCCTTTTTCTTTAACCCAAGAATTTTATTTACTTGTTTTTCGGTCTTCTTGTAGAATTTTTTTGTCTTTCTACGTCACTTCGCATGGCTAATTCGACCGATGTTCGATATACAGAAGCGTCTGCCGAAACAACAGGCAAGAGAGAGAGAGAGAGAGAGAGAGAGAGAGAGAGAGAGAGAGAGAGAGAGAGAGAGAGAGAGAGAGAGAGAGAGAGAGAGAGAGAGAGAGAGAGAGAGAGAGAGAGAGAGAGAGAGAGAGAGAGAGAGAGAGAGAGAGAGAGAGAGAGAGAGAGAGAGAGAGAGAGAGAGAGCGGACGACCTGTCGCCTCCTCAGGGCAAAGGAAAGTGAGCAGCAGGTTCGCTCCCTGGCAGGGAGGACGACGACGACGAGGAGGAGGAAGAGAGAGAGAGAGAGAGAGAGAGAGAGAGAGAGAGAGAGAGAGGGGGGGGGGAGTGAGAGTGAGGTGGGTAGAGAGAGAGAGAGAGAGAGAGAGAGAGAGAGAGAGAGAGAGAGAGAGAGAGAGAGAGAGAGAGAGAGAGAGAGAGAGAGAGAGAGGGGGGGGGAAGAAAGAGTGAGATGGGAGGAGAAAGAGAAAAGAGAGAGAGAGAGAGAGAGAGAGAGAGAGAGAGAGAGAGAGAGAGAGAGAGAGAGAGGGGGGGAAGAAAGAGTGAGATGGGAGAAAAGAGAGAGAGAGAGAGAGAGAGAGAGAGAGAGAGAGAGAGAGAGAGAGAGAGAGAGAGAGAGAGAGAGAGAGAGAGAGAGAGAGAGAGAGAGAGGTGGGAGAAAGAGAGAGAGACAGAGACAGAAATAAAAAAGAGAGAGAGACAGAGAGAGACCGAAAGAGAGAGAATGGCAACTTCATTCATCTGAGGGTGATTTTATCAGCATTGAGGATATATTGACAAACACCTTTGACAAGCCTCGTTGCATGAAACTACTTTACTAGACGCTAGTGCTAGCTGCAAGTTAACTTAACTAACGGCAAGTCAACTGATGACACTAGGATAGTTTGGAGGCAATTTGACTTACTTTCCGTTCACACTGGGCAAGTAGCGGCTACTAAACTCGCTTCATGTCAACCAGACTATATGTTGAATCTCTTTATAGGTTTATTTACATGGAACTGTCATGTGTAGGCCTTATGGTCGCTTGCAACCTCCTTCAGCCAGAGCGAAAGTTCTCGTACTTCTTAGGCCCTGTTCATACAAGCGGTTTCAACCGTGGCGGTTTATTCACGATGTAAGACAGTGGAGGCGTTCACGCACAACCGCTTAGTTTTTCTCGACTATGCGGATCCGCCGCGGTTTCCGCGCGGTTCAAACAACCAATAGTTTCAGCGCTCGCTATATGGTTATCAAGTCTATTCCATTCACTAACCACTATTGGTAAACTAATTCTTGCCTATTACCTTCTTAAATCTAAGTTTCTCTAATCTAAACCCTTTACTACGAGTCCTGGTCTGTTGTCTTAATATGATGATCTTCCTCAAGTTGAGAGTTACCTTTCTTATAACTCGAGATCCTTCCCCGACATCAAACTTTCTCCTTTTGACATACATTATTCCAAGAAAACTGCACTAGCTGATGGTAAAGACACCATAGATCCTGTTACAGTAACCCTCTTCGAGTGTACATCTCAGGAGGTACCTCTCTGGGGCACACCATACCAGTCTGCAACTTCGTGGGTCCCTTGAGGGTTTCTTCGAAGATCTTGTGACCGTCTCTGGTCCGCTGCGAAGTCGCCTTAAGAGGAGAAAAGTTGTCCGAGCCAGGTCGACATGTACCGTTTATTGTACTCTATATGAGCGGGTCTCGACAGGTTCCCTGGTGAAATTTTTACTATGTATGTAAAAGATGTGGAAGAGGCAGAGGTGGAAGGAGTGAATATGAAGGGGCGTCCTAGGATGAGATGGATGGATGGGGTAAAAGGGGCATTGCGAAAGAGAGGAATGTCTGTTGAGGAAGGACAGGAGAAGACAGAAGATAGGGGTGAATGGAGAAGGGTTGTGTATGGATGATGCTGTGATGCATGAGGGGGTGGGGGTGAGGGAGTATGTATGCCTCTGGTGTCATCTATCATCAAGTTAAGAGACTACAGGATTGTCAGCAGACTTCGAAATCCAGCGAGCATTTACGTGTCCTTCTTCTTCTTCTTCTTCGTCCTTACCCTCTTCTTCCTCCTCCTCCTCCTCTTCATCATCATCATTTTCTTCGTCCTTACCCTCTTCCTCTTTCTCTCCCTCCTCCTCCTCCTCACCATCATCATCAGCATCTTCATTTTCTTCTTCTTCTTCGTCCTTATCCTCTTCCTCCTCATCCTCTTCATCTTCATCCTTTTCTTCGTCCATATCATCTTCCTCTTCATCCTCCTCCTCCTCCTCACCATCATCACCATCACCATCTTTTTCCTCTTGTTCTTCGCCTCCTTCTTCTTCTTCTTCTCCTTCTCCTTATTTTTCTTCTTCTTGAGGGGCTATCACACTGGGCTTCCAGGGGTTTCAACAACTAAAACAGCTGAGAGTTCGTTTGAGTTAGAACGACTTCGTTTTCTATTTTTCAAATATCAAATTACCTTTCCGTCATATACAACAAAGCTGAATGATGAACTAGGAAATTCCAATCCTATACGAATGCAAGACTTACTGTTGAAAAGTTCTTAAAGAAGTCTAGATTTCAGTAAGCGAAGTCACATTCTAGTAATTCGAATGGAGGTTGGAGTCGGAGGAAAAACAGCCCAGTGTGATAACCCATTTACTCTTTATTCTGAGATTCTGACATCAAAGGCGTCGAAGTGAACAACAAAGACGTCGCGTCGCTTTGAGACTCTTGTCCAACGGTCCATCATCTCAACCGCCAATGACATTTGAAATAGCGCGTTCCTGCTGGCGTCACGTGACTCTTGATGAAGAACGCGTTCCCACGAAAGATCATAAAGGCGCGTGATTTACAATCAGTAAATATAGAGAGCACGCAAATGTGTTAAATTTGAGTAAAAGCATACTGCATTCGCTTGGTTGAGCTTTTAAAAGAATGAACCATTCTCGCAATCTATAAATAAATTCACAAAGGAAATATTAGGCTAGATATCGCTGATACTCTTTTTTATACGAGAGGATTTTCGAAGAACTCTTAATCTCTCGACACAGTGAAACAATCAGCTGTTTCAAATCGCTTACCGATGGCTGACCACGCACATCCGCGAATGTTCCGAGACAGCGTCACGCTTCGCTGTGGTCCGCGACTCGTCGCGAATCTCTGAATTTCGCGAAGAGAAAGTCGTAGGACAAATGAACAGAATAATGGTGAAGCGCGTAACTCCTTGATGACTTTAAGAACGTGAGAAAATTAGCCATGGACATCAAAAGCAAGTGCAAGTGATCCACGTGAGTCCATTCACACTTGTTAAAGCAGTGTCAGTATTCAGGACTATGCTAACCACTTCTCAACGGGATGGTCCCTATAATTTCAATCTAGATGCTGTTAAACTACTTTACTCGTCTTCCTCCGGTGAAGAAAGCCCGTTTATTCATAATAAATTACTATGTAGTTTATTAAACGAGGATAATCAAATACCAAAATCACTGTTACTATGAGAGAACTACGGTATTGCATTTAAGGACACATCAAACATACAAAGAAAGAAATATACTTCTACATGGTTTTGGGTTATTGTGGATCATATTTGTCAGATATTTGGTGAAGTGTTGACAGCTTATTTGAGGATGATAGATTTTTGTAAGTTGTTGCACTGGTAGACGATTAGATAAAGTTGATGATGTCAGATGCGGTTTTCTGACGGTTTTCTGACGGTTTTGAAATTCCAGACGTAATCGTGGACAACAATAATATTTTTCTCGAGTTTCGCTGACTGGAAACCCGCAACCCCACAGTGACTGACAACGATCCTCAGGCACTTCCATAGAACTCTCTTTGAAGAAACGTTGGGCTGTTGTCTGTGTTGTTTGTGTGAGCAGTCTCCGGTTACAAAAGATTACAAAGGGGGAGCATGCCGACAGGAGACCTTTTGGTCTATGACTAGATCGGATACGAAAAAATTATAATAATGTTAAATAAGTAAATAGATAAAGATTATAATAATATAAATAATAATAAATAACATAGATAAATAAATGCATAGGTATAGTTAAATAATAAACAAACAGGTAAATAGTAAATAAGGTGGAGAAGAAAACAGCTTAAATTAACAGAGAGGCTGGGCCCGATCCTCTATCAGGGTGATATTCTTAAAAAAAAATTCTTTCCTTATATAAATCTTATATGAATCCTTGGAAGGGAAAGATTTATATAAGGAAAGAATTTATTTTAGGAATACTGCTGTAAGAATCTTACGGTGGTATTCTTAAAAAAAATCTTTCCCCTATGTAAATCTTTGGAAGGGAAAGATTTATACAAGGAAAGAATTTATTTTAAGAATACTACCGTAATAATCTTACGGTGGTATTCTTAAAAAAATCTTTACTTATATAAATCTTATATAAACCCTTGGAATGGAAAGATTCATATAAGGAAAGAATTTATTTTAAGAATACTACCGTAAGAATCTTACGGTGGTGTTCTTATAAAAAATACTTTCCTTATATAAATCTTATATAAATTCTTGGAAGGGAAAGATTTATATAAGAAAATTATCTATTTTAAGAACACTACCGTAAGAATCTTACGGTCGTACTCTTAAAAAAACATTTCCTTATATAAATCTTTCCCTTCCAAGGACTTATATAAGGAAATATTTTTTTTAAGAATATCACCGATACCCACCTTGCAGGTACCGGGTATTGGTGCCTTGATGGCGGATGGAGGGTTGATAGTAGATAGAAAGTTGGTCAATCTTTTGAACAGCTAAACACACAATCAATCAAAATACACAGGGACTCGGAGGGGGTGGGGGTGGGGGTGGGGATTGTTGGGGCGAGATGACCAAGCAAATCAAGAAAATTGCAAAATCACCTCTTTCTATGGGATGGTTCTGACTTCACGCGGGTACACACACACACACAACCTAAACATATATAAGTATAGCCTTGTTGAGACATTCTGACAGGTTGACGTAAGTGGAGTAGGTATGCTTTGAAAAAGCATATCTGCGAAACTAGTCTGGAATAAACTCAAGACTAAGACTCCTGTGTTCCCTACTCCACTTACACCATTAGTATATCCGTACATGAAATATGTAAGTTAGGTCGAATGCGACTGGAGAGAGAGAGAGAGAGAGAGAGAGAGAGAGAGAGAGAGAGAGAGAGAGAGAGAGAGAGAGAGAGAGAGAGAGAGGAGGTAAAGGTAGAGAGGTATAGAAATAAAGAGACTGAGGGACGTGCTCAGCCAAGGTAAAGGGTTTCAATAAACAGTAGTCTTGCCTTCACAAACCAGTGGATGACTACATGAATAACTTATTCACAAATTGCCAATAGAGTGAACTGGATTAACTCTAGCTAGTGCCAAGCGACCTTAGCTACTGAAAAATGTAAATTCCGGGCACAGATAGACTGAGGGAGAATACAGACCTGGTAAACCATCTTCGTCCTATCAACACTCAAACGCCTTCAGTGACAAACAAAACCGTCAAACGCCCAAAATCCCTCCTCGCGCCCTACACCATATAGATCCTCAGCATTAAATTCACTCTACATCTCCTCAACAAATCCAAATTTCCCCTCCGGCAATCTTTATATCTATGGACGTAGGATCAATATTTACGAATGTTCCCTTTCACAAACGTCATCAACCCGATTTGACAAGAGATCTATATCCCTCCTCGGGGACTATACCTTTCACTGTTTACAAAGGATTACAAAGGCGGAGCATGCCGACAGGAGACCTTTTGGTCCATATCTAGGTCGGATGCGAAAAAAATCATAATAATAATAAATTAATAAATAAAAACAATAATAATGTAAATAGCAAATACAATACACAAATAAATGCATATAGTTAAATAATAAACAAACAGGTATATAGTAATAATAAATTGAATTCGAAGCTCCTTCGAATTAACTCTTCTCAGTCCAGACGGCAAGATGCGTGTTCAAGTAGATGACATAGCTGTGGGTTGCTCATTTGGTCCACTCTTGGCTAACTTCTACATAGGAGTGGAGAAAATCAAGTATATGGTGGTAGATACTGTTCTCATCGCTGCATGTATCTTAAATGTTGTTGAAATAATACAAAATGAAATAGAACAAAATAGAATGAAATATCTTTTTTATTTGTTGTTATTCCTTTGCGAATAAGGAAACCGGGAGAATGTTGGCGAATTTAAACTCTTTAAAACGAGTCAAATATTCGCGCGCACATTGGCTGCCTGACGCACGATGATGCATCACAATACGAGCATTATCAAATATAAAGTTACAACTGTTATACTCGTTCTATTTCACCCAGAATGTTTGTAGCCACTGAAAAAGTGATCAAGCCTATTCGCAGAATAACAGGGTCACTCAGTTACAACTACAAAATAAATATTATCACGAAGCCGACGCTGGCATCATCATATACTCACTTGCGGCTAATGACGGCTACGTAGGCATAATCGTATACAAGGGGTTAAAGGGCCATTTACACGGTCAAACAGTTAGACAAGCCCGGTTTGTCAGACAAGTGTTTGAAGTGATGTTTGACCGTGTGAATGGGGTATTTGGTCGTCAAACACGTTTGTCGAACGTGTTTGACAACCAAATACCCTATTCACACGGTCAAACTTCACTTCAAACACTTGTTTGACAAACTGGGTTTGTCAAACCGTTTGACCGTCTAAATGCCCCTTAAGAATACAATTGTTTTGTGAGTACCTTCACTATATCCCGGTGCCACGCGAATATTCCACAGATATCACCCAAAAGTGAACCCAAATCCGGGTGTTCTTCGTTTACGCATTATTCTGGGGTGCATGTGGCCCTTCGCGTCAAATAAGGCTTGTTGAGAAATGGCGACCTTGTGAAAACAAGTAAACAAACTAAAACAAAATTTGGAGGTTCAATATCAAAGAGATCATTTCAGCTTAGAAATTGGATAGGAATACTCACTGAAGAATGTCTTCGAATACAACTGAAGAGCAAATAGAGGTAGCTTATTGTCAATAACAATCGCAACTTAAGGACAAATAAACAGATATGGTTTAACGTCACAAACTCCTCCCATCGGAAGGCTAGCACGGTGCCCCTTACAGAAGACTTTGTAGCGTGGAATTTAATGAACCATGCCCTTGATTCAACTTCGCCGGTGGCAGGATTCGAACCGCTATCCCCTCGACCTTCGCAGCAAGTAATGACGCCCTAACCCGCTCAGCCACCGGGCTTTTCAGATAAATAGATATTTAATAAAAATGAAAGAATGAAATAGTTAAATAATCAATTGAATAAATGAATACATAAATAGATTAATTAATAAATAGATAAACAAACAACATAAGCAAATAAGTAAACAATCAATGAATTCATCAATTAATCTACTATATCAAAAATAAAGATATATGCACAATCAGGCAAAATAAAAAAAGGAGGACCTGGAAGATGCAAAGGAACTGCTCACAGAATTCGATCTTGATATGTCGAGACAGTTTATTTCTGCTTACCTTCCTCGCATCCAATCGTCGAAATGTAAAACACAGGATGGACACTACGACCACAACACACACTTTTGAAAAGCAAAGCGGACGTTCAAAGCTTGTGATCTATTGGGCTACGCTTCTTTTTCTTTTGTGGTTTCATCGGAAGCATCTTAGTACTTAAGATAATGACGGACTATTGAGCTAATGACGACACTGGAAGATTGCTTGTTCGTCAAGACCACGAGAAACAATCAAGCAAGCAAGCTTGCAAAGTCAAAGTCTTTTGATCTGCGCCTTTTGTTGATCAAGACGGGCAATGAAAGAGGCAATATTTGTACGGACTACCGTTCTCATTGTCCAGACAAAACCCGAATGAATGGCGATTTGTCAAGTCGTCGTGACTTCAACAAAGCGTGACGACGACGGTGACGTCATGTCGGTGTGATGTAACGCTCAGGTACTGACATTTTGTGCGACTATAATTACAGTTTCTTCTTCCATACGATTAAGTAGATGACGGATGGCAATTTTTGGCTCTCGATGATTATAAAACAGCGAATCAGACATATCTGTGATAGATTTATATTATTCTGCAAGTCATTTGAGCGATTCTCTGTCTTCATTGTTGATATAACTGATCTATCATTAAAGCACTAAGTCTTTAGAAAAAATATTCATCACGATGATAAATAATTCACCATCTGTTTTAAATAGATGATGAACACACTATGTCCAGAAAAAAAAATATTCATTGTCAGTTTTGTGTCGCAGAGGAAAGGTGTGCAAAGATTGGAATGAAGTGATTGTGTTGTTGCTATTGTTCTATTGTTTTACTGAGTATACTTTCGTTCGATTTCATGCTCAAGTGTCATAAGAAATGAACATATTTTCTTAACAAAATTTAGCCTCAAAAGGTGTGACACGAATGAACAACATGCCTTTGGTTTACATGAGGAGTTTTTTTTTTTTATCGTGATGGAATGAAAGGGAGAAACAGAGGAAGAAAAGGAGGAAGAAAGGGAAGAAGAATGAAGGAGGAGGGAGTAGAGAATAGCCAGAGAGGAGAGAAAGAAGTTGAAAGAGGAGAAGAGGACAAAAAAGGAGAAAGGTGAGAGAGAATGAGAGGAGAAGAGGGATAGGAAGATTAAGGGGACGGTAATAGGATTCGTAGTAATTGAATTGAATTGGACAAATTTAGGTTTAAGAAGGAAATAGGCGAGAATTGGTTTACCAACAGATTTGTTGATGAGTGGAATAGGTTTAGTAACCACGTAGTGAGCGCTGAAACTATCGGTTGTCTTAGAGAAGGTTAGACAGCTTTATAGATAGGAACGAAAGGTGGTAAGAGACATGGAACTGCCTAGTGCAGGCGTTATGGTGTCTTGGAGCTCCTCCAATTCTTACATTCTTGTGACAGCAAGAGAACAGGAAGGATAGGTAGAGAGAGAGAGCGATAAAAAGCAAAGGAAGAAAAGAAACAACAGAAACTGAAGAGGAACCAGAGATGGAGGGGGAGCATACGAAGATAAGATGGAAATTTATAGAAAATGGAAAAACAAAACAAGGCGAGCCTTTTCGACTACCCTTTCTGTCTGACTTCCACTAAATTATTTCGTTCAATTCTGTAGTACCCCTGAGGTAAAGTGTAATGGCTACCCCCCAAAAAGAATTTTATTCACTTGTATGTCACCCCCCCCCCTCGGTACGTGAGGGCTTATAGTAGGATCATTGAAGAACAGTTACGTGAATTATGAACAAAGATAAAGAACCCAAGAATATAAGAATGTCCATTTAATGCAACGAAAAAAGAAAAAAAAAAAAGAATGACAAATGGGGTGGAAACGGCTTGAAGCGGGCAAGAGAAAACGGAGAAAATAATAATCGCAATATGGATATAGAAAAGAGAGAACAGAAGGTAAAAACGAAAGTCCAAATTGAGAAAATGAGAATAAGAGAAAACGAGAATGTAGTGGAGGAAAGAAAGTGAGCGTTGACGAAAAGGTGTTACAGAAACAGTAATAAAGAGAGGCGGAGGAGAGGGAGGGGGAGAGAGAGGGGAGAAAGTGAAAGTGAAAGAGAAAAAGAGAGGTGGAGGTTAAGGGTGAAAGAGAGAGTGAAAGGGGGAGAGAGAGAGCACGTGGCCACCTCATTTTGCACCCCCTCGAACCCCAACGCTCCCAGCGGGGGGTGGGGGATGGGAGAAAAGACGAGGGAACACTACTAATTAAAGCGTTGAAGTCGCTGACCATTAGCCATACGGCAGACAAATCTGGACCATTTGGGAGCATCAAAAAGTGCTCATTCTACAAACATGTAACGAGAGAAATGCAAAGTAGATACGAAAAAGAATATTAAATAAGTAAAGAAATTCGCAAATATAACATAAATAATAAATAGATGAATCATAGTCATAAATGAACCAATAAAACAAAATAGAACGAAAATAAATCATTCTTTTTTATATTCTGTTCCGTCTCATAATGACGTCATGTCGCTGTATTTACCCGACCAGTTTGTTGTCGTGTATCTATGTATTCTGCAAATCTTATACTTAGCAACATATTTCGTGTGTGTATGTGCGTGTGTACGTGTGTACGTGCATGCGTATATGCATATATGCGTGCACGCGTGTGAGCGTGTATATGCGTGCATGCGTGTGTGGTTATGTATGAGTGTGTGTGTATATACGTGTGTGCGTGCGTTGTTTGCGTGCTTGCATGCATGCGCGTTTGTGTGTGTGTGTGTTTACCTAGTATTGCTTACCTAGTATTGGTTAGTGGGGAAATAAAAATATTTCTTGTTGGATCCCCACCTCTTAAAATATTGCGCCGGTATTTGATTGCTCATACCC
>NC_134810.1:42115289-42120289 GCF_046742065.1 Oratosquilla oratoria | reverse complement strand
GAGCGGATGTGTGGCGCCACGATGTCTGGGTGATTGTGACACTGCCCGCATGGTGCATGGGAACGTGGTGATGTGGTTAATGTGGTGTATACACTAGTTCTTCCATTAAACTCTCCAGTCTGTGGTCTTCTGAGAGACTTCTTACGTTGTAAGTATAGATCTTCATTTTCTTCATGTTCTTTAATGTCCAAGACTTGGATCTGCTTGGACAGTGCTTACTCACATTCGGTGGCACACTGCCCGTAAGCACACGAGGCAATGCGGTTGGACCTTTAGGTGACGAAGATCCAACAGGAACGCCCGGTTTTCTTTTGATTGTGCTATTCATATTCATGTTGGCTATGAAGGGGGGTTGGCAGTAATCTCACCTCCTTGCCAACTGGTTTCTGGTGAGATATTTCTCTGGTGTCACCTTATTCATTATATTCGGTGAAGCCCTATTACTATAGGGTGCCCAATGGTCCACGCCGTCATTATGACGGTACCCCATATATCTATGAGGAATTTCCCTGTTTGCCATCAGGGACGTGTCAGTTAGCAGTGGGTCCTGCAACTGTGTGTTTGAGCTGCTCTTTGTCTGATCTTTCCTACAAAACCTGTTCGATATGGGTGACCCTGCAGAGATTTCCTCTCTATCGACATAGCGTTTGTAATCATGAAGATTCTTAAGCCTATCCACCACGTCAAGGTCACTCTCGGATATATTATACATATATATATATAATATTATATATAATATATATGTATAATGTATATATATATATATATGTTATATAATATATGTATATATATTATATTATATTATGTATATATATATATATATGTAAATATATATATGTATATATATATATATATGTATATATATATATATGTTATATATATATATAATATATATATACATATATATATATACATATATATAATATAACACACACACACATATATATATATAATGTATATATATACATATATGTATATATATACATATATATATATTATATATATATATATTTATATATATATATATATATATATATATATATATTGCGGTATTATTATTATTATTATTATTATTATTATTATTAAAAATTTATTCTATTTTTATTTTTATTCTATTTTTATCTTATTTTCTTTCATTTATTTACTTATTTACTTTTAATTTATTATTAATTTATTTCATTTATATTCTTGTTTATTTATTGTTACGGGCGGCTGGTATGTGAAGATACGTTACGTATAACGTCTAAGTGCTTAAGAACCAGCTCACTTCTAGAAGCCACTGTAGGACTGAACTATCTGGTCAGGGCCTAGATAATTCGTAAGACTAGAAGTAAAGGTAACAAAGAAGATTCCAGGAAAGGAATATTAAACTAGCGATAAAACTAGTAAACGAAATTATTAATGGAAAATATTTACAGGCAATCAACACAAAAGAGAATGGGCAGTAGGGTCAATGGGACCGTTACATGATTATAAGAATATGGAAATTATCGTTCAAATAAGAAACACAAGATAAGTATACAATATGGTACTATCTAAGTACAAAGAGATCAGGAACATGCATCAGAATAAGTAATAAGTACAAATATAAGTAAAGTAATGCAATGTATATCAGACACGTAATGTAGGCAAAAAGGGTGATCACTTCACACCAATCGTCTCATGAGTCCAAACTTGTATTTTTATCAAGAGATCAATAGAGCGAGAAATGACTACGAGTCAGCGATTTCCACCGCTTATATACCATTGGACCGGAAGCGGGATACTTCCGGTTAAGGGTGCGGGTGAGGAGGAGGGTAAGTTAACACGTCAACCTGGGTAGTTTTAGGACCCTCGACTCGCTTGAACAATCTATTTATTTAGTAACTCAAATCTGTGCGCTCCGAACTATTCAGGATTTCGCTTGTCTGTTTGTTCTACAAGAGTGCGCACCTCTCCGCACGTAGGCAAGATTACATATAGTGGACGGGCGTTACTGCTTAACATTGTTACAATACATACATAGACAAGAAATATGAACATAGTTATGTAATACAAAGGAACACAATTCTATAACATAATTACACATATGACGTAATATCTAATATTACGTTACATTATTATTATTATTATTATTACTATCATTATTATTATTATTATCATCATTATTATTATTGTTATTATTATTATTATTATCATCTTTTTTTTTTTTTTGCGATGATACTACGGACTCGGACCTCAACCTTACAAATTATCCGGAACACTTCATTCATGAACGCAGGAGACGATGTTCACTATACGGTACACCAGAGGAATCTAATGCATCCCGCAGTCATGTCCAAGTCACTTCATGTCTGAGTGGGCAGCGGTCGGAGACCATTACTCAGTGGATGTCCTTCCTAACCTCTGCTCCGTGGACAGGATTCGAATCGGCGCCGAAATCCCCCACACAGTTAACAGACGAGCGCGGTACCCGGCGGGCACCACAGGTCTTGCTGGACGACGACATGATGATACGTTTATTGCGTCAGAAGAAGGCGATTTCGTGGGGAACCGTAACTTCAGTAGCAGTAGCACTACCAATTAGGCGAAGAACAATAATCTCTTGTTTTGTTAGTGTTTACTTCTGTTTTATCAATTTCATCGTCTGTCAAGTTCGAGAGGCCTTTGGAATTTTTCTTTTGTTCGTGCAGTCGTTAGGCGATTTTATTCAGCTGAGGGAACTTTTGTGTAGGTATTTTGTGTGTGTGTGTTGTGTGTGTGTGTGTGTGTTGTGTGTATGTGGCTGTGTGTCGACAAAGCCGAACTTTGTGTTTTGTCAGTTACCAAATTTTTTGTATTTTCTTTTTTACTATTTTTTTCGACCGACGAAAAAATTAACAAAACGTTTGTGAATTTTTTTTACCCAGTGTAATCCCATTGTAGACTCAAACAAAGGTAATTTGAACTTTTAATTATCATTCTTAAATTGTACCCGAGCAAATGCATGGGAACGGGAAATAGGTTATTCTGTAACACTCGCTATGCTATATCATTAGTGGTTGTAGTTCGTCCGTAAATCTCACCCGTCAATTTTTTATAGCTATCAACTCCTTTTGATAGAAAACGAAAATGTATAGGCTAGACTATAATAAATTGAAATTCAACCGTTCGCCATTTTTTCTAACTTTTATAGCTGTTGAATAATACCTTTGATAGAAAATGAAAATGTTTTAGGTATGACTATAATAAAATGAAATTCAACTGGTCGCTCCCCTCCTTATTATTCTTTCTTTCTTTATTTTGCATTTCTCACGGTCTTTCCGAAAGATGCAAATTTGACTTTCAAGTGTAGGATTTGGTATGACTACAAGATCTATGTCGACTGAAAGAAAAAACAAAAGATCTTCAGGATCAACCATACCTGCCGCTGACTGGTGAGTTCTTGGAAGAAGAAGAAGAAGAAGAAGACAAAGAAGACGAAGATGAAGAAGAAAAGAAGAAGACAAAGAAGACGAAGAAGAAGACGAAGAAGACGAAGAAAAGAAGAAGAAGAAGAAGACAAAGAAGACGAAGAAGAAGACGAAGAAGAAAAAGAAAAAAGAAGAAGAAGACGAAGAAGATGAAAAAGAAGAAGACGAAGAAGAAGACGAAGAAGAAGACGAAGACGAAGAAGAAGAAGACGACGACGAAGAAGACGAAGAAGAAGAAGAAGAAGAAATCAACATGGATGTATAGAGTATTGTCATATAGACTGGCTGGACCACTGTACCCTCTATGACTTATACAGGACTCCATCGAATGTATTATATAAGATGGCACTAAAAATCCATTTCACACACAAAAAAAAAAGTGTTGCAAGAAGGTGAGCTTATACTACCGCAATCTCTCAACTACACATTCAATGCTGTCACGGGCGTTCCTGGTGAATCATTGTCATCAAAAAGGTTAAATCTCATTGCTCCGGGTTC
Source organism: Oratosquilla oratoria (assembly GCF_046742065.1). Taxonomy (NCBI): domain Eukaryota; kingdom Metazoa; phylum Arthropoda; class Malacostraca; order Stomatopoda; family Squillidae; genus Oratosquilla; species Oratosquilla oratoria. Next base: position 42,116,360 of record NC_134810.1, on the reverse strand, counting down.
TTATGGACAATATGTCAATACATGAGTCTCTCTCCAAAGAGACACACGTCTTGGGAACATTAAGCCGGGTCCACACTTGTTGCATTTCCACGTATCGTATCATCTTTGCGTACCACCTAGTGATACGATACGGTGCAATAGGGTATTGTACCCACTTGTTGCGTATCCGTATACAGCAGGCGGATACGCAACAAGTGGGTACAATACCCTGTTGCACCGTATCGTATCACCAGGTGGTACGCAAAGATGATACGATACGTGGAAATGCAACAAGTGTGGACGCGGCTTTAGGCAGCTCATACACTAATACAACTAGTTGCATGAAACCGATCGCACCGGATGCCATCACTTTTTTCATGTCTATACAGTCCAGAAAATACTGCTTTCATAGAGTGTAAACATCCGTTGCGACCGGTTTCATGCAACTGGTTGTATGAGCAATCAATTGAAGAAAGGGACCTACAACTACAACGGGAGAACATCAGCTGTGATGTCGTAGGACTAGAGGGGTTATCATACTGGACAATTTTTCCTTCAACATTCTACCTCTAACCTCTATTTAACTAGAACATGACTTCTTTTACAGAAAACTAGACTTCTCTACAATCATTTCAACAGTAAGTCTAACATTCATATTGGTTTAGAATTTCCTAGTTCATCATTCAGCTTTGTTATATGTGACGGACAGATAATTTGAAATTTGGAGACTTTTATAATAAGATATTGTAACCGAAGTCGTTTTTACTCAAGCGAACTCTCAACTGTCGACGCTGGTGAAGCCCGTGAAAGCCCAGTGTGATAGCCCTTTAAGCGATATACGAAAAGAAGAGGAAATCTCGAGGAACTAAAATACAATCATCGTTTTTTTTTCTACTCTAGTTGTAGAGATCCTATGTACAGTATTATGAATATTAAGTGATAAATTTCCTGGGACGCAATGAAATTCAGTTGCACATCAGATAGAGCTGTTTTGGTTTGTGATTAGGCTTGCAAAAGACACACTACATATGATTCAGGTTTATGCACTTCACTGAGTTCAGATGATGAATGTGCGTTGGGTAGTGCATCCTG
>NC_134810.1:42100289-42102789 GCF_046742065.1 Oratosquilla oratoria | reverse complement strand
AAACAAACAAGTAGATGACACAATAACTAAATAACTAAATAAATTAATAAATAAACGAATAAACTAAACCAATTTTATTCCGAGGCAGACGTCATGCAACCGCTGTTCCCCGTTATGGTCTTCGTCGGCGACTCACGCGAGATGGTCATGCAGAAACGTCCCTCTCGGAAATTACACAACGACACAAGAACTGGAGAGTCATGCAGACTCCTTCTGACGTCGCGTTAGAGGACGACCTCCTACGAAGTAGTCTCATGCAACACCTCTCCCTAATGTTATAGTAGAACATACGAGTCACTACTAGTAAAATAATAATAATGCTAATGATAATAATGATGCTATCATAGTGATAACGCTATCATAGTGATAACGCTATCATAGTGATAATGCTATCATAGTGATAATGCTATCATAGTGATAATGCTATCATAGTGATAATGCTATCATAGTGATAATGCTATCATAGTGATAACGCTATCATAGTGATAACGCTATCATAGTGATAATGCTATCATAGTGATAATGCTATCATAGTGATAATGCTATCATAGTGATAATGCTATCATAGTGATAATGCTATCATAGTGATAATGCTATCATAGTGATAATGCTATCATAGTGATAATGCTATCATAGTGATAATGCTATCATAGTGATAATGCTATCATAATGATAATGCTAACATAATGATAATGCTATCATAATGATAATGCTAACATAATGATAATGCTAACATAATGATAATGCTAACATAATGATAATGCTAACATAACAACAACAACAACAACAACAACAACAACAATAATAATAAAAATAATCAATAATAATAATAATAGTAATAATAATAATAATAATATTGGAAAAGAGGAAAATATATTGGGAAAAATATATTGTATTAGAAATAAGAACTTTTGCCTATTTCCATTGGAAAACCATTACTATTTTTAGATACTTCTTAAAATCTCGTCCAGTTTTATTACATTATTTTGTGCCATAACTCTACTGAGAGACAAATCCTTGAGAATAATTTGTGAATTTTTGTCTCTCTGATCACTGTTCTGCAAAGGAACCTTGAAAGGTGATATTCCAGTATCATAACACATCAAATGCGACCCTAACTTCTTCGATACTTTCGACTTAATTCGAACTAAACGTAAGAAGATAACAATGAAGGAGGCTGCAATAGACCCTAAGGCCTACACTAGGCAGTTCATGTCCATTATCATCTATTATCCCCATCTATAAAGTTATCTAACTTTTTCTTCAAATAACCAAAATGATCTCCGAATCTTGAAACCATCACAGTGGTTCGTCTAATGATTTTATTCTGGCTAGCGGCAGAGAAACATATCATCATTATCATCGTTATTATTATTATTATCATTATTATTATTATTATTGTTATTATTATTATTATTATTATTATTATTATTTTTTTTTTTTTTTTTTTTTTTTTTTTTTTTTTATCCAAACCCAGATTAAGATGATGAAGGACTCTGGAGAGAACGTGTTAAATCGTTCTCAATGAAAGTGAAGACAGTGATGAACGAGGGAAAGAATGGCTGTTGGAAGGGGGAGAGGATGACTTTATGAAATCCTTCCCTTAAATCCCGTTTAGAATGCAATTACGAAAAAAATAAAAAAATATAAATAAATAAATAAATAAATAATAATAGTAATAATGATAATAGTAATAATAATAATTAATAATAACAATAATTAATAATAATAACAATAAAAAATAATGATAATGATAATGATAATAATAATAATAATAACAATAATAAATAATAATAATTAAATCACGAGTCTTTATCTTCCATGCTTGCCCATCGGCCTAAGGAAAAATATTAAAGTGACTAAATTTTAAAAACCCGTTGTTTTGGTCAGCGACTGGAAAGCCTTTATAAGATTTTATAGACACTGCATCACCATTTTACGAGTCTTCTATTGACCATTAGGGAGAACGCTAGCATATACGAAAAGGTCATTTCACGCACTCTGCTTAAGAAAAAAAAAAGTGCTATTAGTAATGGTTGGTGGGGTTTCTTTGAAAGGTTCCCGAGTGAGATATTTATGAAGAAAAATAGTGAGTTCCGAGAGTGAAAGGGAGAGTAGAAGTCGTGATATCACTTATGTTGCTTGTTAGTTTTCGTGACTTCCTCGGGCGTTGTATCCATTCCTCTTAATCATGAAGAGACCCTTTCTTCCCCCATTCACCTACATTATCTCCTCCACCTTGTCCCCCAAACACACACACACACTCACACTCACACACACACACACACACACACACACACACACACACACACACACACACACACACACATGCACTTGTTTATGGCAGTCGATCGATGACGAGAGTGCTCCGGTGAAGTGTGATGGGGTGAGTGAGGCTGAAAAGTGATGATGTGGGTTTTGGCGCTGATGCCAAGTCAGATGACGGTGGAGTCCAATTCTTGACCCCCCCCACACACACACACAATCAACACACACACAC
>NC_134810.1:42085289-42095289 GCF_046742065.1 Oratosquilla oratoria | reverse complement strand
TTGTTTTTGCTGTTTTTTTGCTGTTGTTTTAGCTGTTGTTGTTTTTGCTGTTGTTGTTGTTGCTGTTGTTGTTATTGTTATTACTATTATCATTATTTTTTTTTATTCTGGAGGAAATAACATGAAGATGAAGCAAGGTAGGTTGGTGGGAGCGGAATAGGTACATGACTTTTGATTTGGCTACCTCTCCGGTGAGGGAGGAAGGAAGCCCGTGATATATAGATCGATTCTTCTTCTTCTTCTTCTTCTTTTATTATTATTACAACACGCTTTGCTACACCAGCGTTCAAGTGACATAATTCACAACGTGACAAGACGAGCCGTGTCATCGAGTAAAAGCGAGACCGGGTCACAAAGAAGAAAACGAAAAAACGTAGAGACTGAGCAACACCAGGCTTAATGACCCCTTTGTAGGTCGATAGCCTAAAAAAAAAAAAAAAAAAAAAAAAAAAAAAAAAAAAAAAAATCACCTCTGTCACATTTCCCTCCAGCTGCCGCCTGGCGATTTTATTCAACTGAAAGAAGCTCTCGAGAGCCGAAGAACAGGATGACAGGAGACCTTTTGGTCCATAACTAGGCCGGATGCGAAAAAATAGCAATAAATAGATAAATGAATAAATGAGTAAACAATAAGATAAATAGATAATAATAAATAATAAACAAACAGATAAATAGTAATGATTTTAAAAAATAATGATAGATAGGTCGGATGCAAAAAAAAAAAAGTAATAAATGAATATATAAATAAGTAAATCATATATAGAATAAATAGATAATGATAAATGATAAACATACAAATAATGATAATTTTAAAAAATAATAATGATAAATAAATAATAATAAATGAATAAATAAAATAGAATAAAATAATTGGTAGGCATTACAGCACATTGCTTAGGTGTTTATCTAAACATATCTAAGCTTCGAACTGTACTACATTGCATTGCCTCTACAGGAAGTTTATTCCATTCATTAACTACACGGTTGGCGAAGTGTAATGTTCCAACCCTTACCAATGCCACAGTCATTTCAGGTGTTCTTCTCTAGCCGTCGTCAGGCGATTTTATTCAGCTGAGGGACCGTGGTATCACTAAAAGGCTTGAGTAACAATCACAACAGTTATTGACATCCTTTTTTTTTTTTTTTAGAATAAGGAAATTATGTGGGAAGGGTCAAGGGTGAATGGGGGAAAAAGAGGAGATAGATGGGAGGAGGAGGAAGAGAGAGAGAAGAGAGTAAGAGAGCAGAAAGGAAGGATAGTGTCGGTCTATTTTATTTCATTACATTTATTTTTTAGTCTTGTCTTTTAGAAGATGGATGAGAAGACGGACCCCAGAAAATAGATTGGAATACGAAACAGCAAGAAACGAAGCAGAGACAGTAAAAGCAAGAGCCAAGAGAGATTCTTGGAAGAAATTGGGAAAAGAGCTTGAAGAGGATCTGCTGGGAACTAGGAAGCTCATATATAGTTTGGCGAAGAGTTATAAAAGGGGCGAAGAAACAGTAGTAAATACAATTAAGAATAAAGACGGAGTGTTACTAACAGATGAGAACGAAGTAGATGAAAGGTGGAGAGAATATTTCTCAGAATTATTGAATCCTCAGGAATTAGACGATGAGTGTGAAAACACCAGCCTGAGACTAAACTACTACCACGAAATATCTATCGAAGAAACTAGAGTTGCCATCAGTAAAATGAAAAATGGAAAAAGTCCTGGATGCGATGGCATACCTGTAGAGCTGCTAAAAGGAAATGAAAACACAGTCGCGTGGCTAACGAGAATTTTCAATGTAGCTTGGTGTGAAGGTAGAGTACCAGAGGATTGGGGGAAAGCCATTATATGTAAAGTACCAAAGAAAGGCGACAAGTCAGAATGCAAAAATTTGGAGAGGAATATCCTTATTATCACATGTGGAGAAGATATATGAAAGAATACTTGAAAGAAGGTTAAGAGCGACGGTAGAAGAAAAATTAGAGGAGGGACAGTATGGATTTAGACCTGAGAGAGGTACAACAGATGCAATTTTCTCCTTGAAAATGCTGATGGAGAAGAGATGGGAATGGGATCAACCAGTGTGTATAGCTTTTGTTGACTTAGAAAAAGCCTTTGACAGGCTACCAAGGAAGATGATTTGGGATACATTGGAAGACCCTATATATGGTGTAATGTATGAAAAATTTAAGATCTGGAGAGGAAGTTATTACATTGGCATACGCAGATGATATTGCACTGGTTGCAAACAACCCCATTGAACTTCAAAATGCATTAACTGCTTGGAACAGTGCATTGAAAAGAGTGAAAATGAAAATAAACACAAATAAAACAGAAGTAATGATGGTCGCAAGGCAAAAAGAAGAGATAGAAATATGTTTGGAAGGCGAAAAACTGAAATTAGTTGAAGAATTTAAATACCTAGGAGTAAAGATAGATGAAAGGTGTCAAATGGAAAAAGAAATATTAAATAGAATACAGTGCCATACAAATAATTTAAGAACGCTATATCCATTGATGCGAGAAAAACTTATACCCAAGCAGGTTAAGATAACAATTTACAAAAATATTTTAAGACCAGTTCTAACATATGGGTCAGAAACATGGACATTGACAGAAAGGCTTAAAAGTAAGATACAAGCAGCAGAGAGAGTACTGCGAATAATAAAAGGTGTAACAAGGTGTGACAGAATAAGAAATGAAGAAATAAGAAGAGAGCTGGAAATAGAGCCAATATTAGAATATGTAGAGAAAAGCCAATTAAGATGGTTTGGCCACGTCATGAGGATGAATGAGCATCAGTACCCATTAAAATACTACCAGTGGCAGCCACAAGGAAAGCGTCCAACAGGAAGACCCAGGAAGAGATGGAGAGACGGTATCAGACAAGCCATAGAGTCAAGAGGAAGAACTATGGAAGAGGTGGAGAGTGTGCAGCTGTATGCTGATAGGGACTTGTGGAGGGACTTCGTGAGGCATCATCGCTGACAGGGCATCGCCCTACCTGGTGTATGGTGAGCTGGTGAGTCTTGTCTGTGTTTCTGGTCTGTTGGGATGTACATGAAGTCACTGAAATACTGAAAGTCTAAAACTTAGTTGATACCCACACGGGGAAGAAGAGAAAGGGGAAGGTAGGAAGGGGAAGGTTGGAAGGGGAGGAAGGAGGGAGAAAGAAGTAGTTTTGGAAGGTAAGGAGAAAGGAGAAGGAAGGAGCATTGCATGATTCAGTAATTCTTTTCTGAGCAAACAAACACACACGCGCGCACGCACACACACACACACACACACACACACACACACACACACACACACACACACACACACACACCTCGTAGCGCCTGCCACTGCGGCGGTCCGGGTTCGACTCCCGCCCAGGGCTGACATAATTTCAGTATCGCTGCGCTTCGAGTCGTTACTCCAATTCTCGTGGGCGGGGAGTTGGGTCATACATAGAGCTCTGAGCTCACATCCGGGAGGGGAAATAGCTGTCGATCACGAGTCCAGCACGTGGTCCCAAGACCAAGGTGAGTGTACACACACACACACACACACACACACACACACACACACACACACACACACGTTAAATAAACAAACTGAGTGAGATTAGCCAGACTCACAACACAGAAAGGGAATGATTCTGCACTCCGTTAACCTGTTCCAGTAATTCGGTCATTGTGGACTTCGAGTTTCAGGCTGAGGCGGCTCCTTCGGGACTTGGCCGAAGGAGGGGGTGGGGGAGGAGGAGGAGGAGGAGGAGGAGGAGGAGGAGGAGGAGGAGGAGGAGGAGGAGGGCGTAGATGAGGAGGAGGGGGAGGGGGGAGGGCGAGGTGGATTGCGAGAGGAAGGAAGGAGAGCCCGAGGAGGAGGAAGAGGGGGAAGGGCGAAGATAAGGAGGGGGAGGATGTGGAGGGGAAGGAAGAGAGGAGGGATGATGTTAAGGGAGGAGAGGAGTTAGGAGTCGGAAAGGGAAAGGAAGAATGAAAGAGAAAGATGAAGGGAAGGGAAAATGGAAATGAGAAGACAGTTGAAAAAGGGAAGGGGATGGGGAAGGGGAAGGGGGAGGGGACGAGAAAGTGGAAGGGAAAATGGGGAGGGAAAATAGAAGGGAAAGGGAAGGAAAAGAGGAGAGGAAAGGGGAGGGGAAAGGGGAGGAGAAAGGGGAAGAGGGAAGAGGAGGGGAAGGGGTGGGAAAAGGGAAACGGAACGGGGAGAGGAAATGGGAAGGGAAATGGGAGGAGGGGAAAGGGGAAGAAAAGGGAGAGGGGAGAGGGAAGGGAGAAAGGGGAACAGAGAGTGGAAGATATCGGTACTGAATACTATAAAATCGTGAAACTCTTACGACGTGTTACTATTACCATGTTACTATTACACGTTACTGTCACTATTCCGCTGTTGAGTTGTCGCGATACGATGTGTTAACACTACGACATAACACAAAAATAATATTTTTGCCATTACGGCATTTTACGATGAATTGCTGCCACTACGAAGAGATGACAATTTGGTCGTTCAAATGCGACACACCTAAAGAAAGATGGTATAACAAACAACTTCAGTTGCACGCATTGCATGGCCATGGGACTGGTAGCGGATGGAGAAGTGAGGACTGGTGGCGGATGGAGTGAGGAGGGAGAAGGGAGGAAGGGTGAGAAGGAAGAAAGGGGAGGAAGAGAACTGGGAGTAGAGGAGAGTGAAGGAGGAGGAAGAGGAGGGGAGGAGAAGGAAGAGGAGGGTGAGGAGAAGGAAGAGCAGAAGGATGACGAGGGGAGGAGAAATAAGAGAAGATGGAGGAGGAGGAGGATAAGATAAAGGAAAAGTAAAATGAGGAGGAGAAGGAAAATGAGGAGGAGATGGAAAATGAGGAGAAAGAGTAAGAGAAGAAGAGGGAAGATGAGGAGGAGGAAAAGGAAGAGAAGACAGAGAAGGAGGAGGAAGAAAAGTGAAATAAGTCGTAGAAGGAGGAGGAGGAGGAGGGGGAGGAATAGGAATAAGAAACGAGGGGGGATGAGAAAAAGGAGGAAGAAGAGGTGAAGGAAGAAGAATCGAACGAGAAAGAGGATGGAGAGGAGAAAATGAGTAAGGAAGTGAGGAGGGAGAAGGGAAGGAGGAAAGGAAGGGAGAGAGGTGTAAGAAGAAAGAAGAGAGGAGGTAAGTAGGAAGTAAGGAAGGAAGGAGGGAAGAAACAAAGAGAAGGAAGGAAGGAGGGAAGGAAGGAAAGAAGGAAGGAAGGGAGAGAGAAAGGAGGATGGAAGGAAGAAAGGAGGTAAAAACGAAGAAAGAAAGGAAGAAAGGAAGGAAGAAAGGGAGGCAGAGAGGAAGAAGGAAGGAAAGAAGGAAGAAAGGAAAAAAGAAAGAGAAGGAGGCAGAGAGGAAGAAGGAAGGAAGGCTAGAATGGAAGGGAGGAAAGGAGGAAAAGAACGAAGGAAGGAAAGAAGAGGGGATAGGAGGATAAGAGGCTAAGAAGGAAGGAAGGAAGAAATGGAGGACGGGAGGAAGGAAGGAAAGAAGGAAGGAAGGAATGGAGGACGGGACGAATGGAGGAGAAAAGGTAAGGAGGAAAGAAGGAAGGGAGGAAGGAAAGGATGAAGGGAGGAAGACAGGAAGAGAAGAAGGAAGAGAGGGAGTGATGAAGAGAAGGAGGAAGTGAGGAATTGGGGAAGGTAAGGAAGGCGGAAGGAAGGAGGAAGGAGAAAGGGAATGATTTGCAGATACGTACACACACGCACACACACACACGCGCGCGCGCGGCGCAGTTTTGAGAGACAGTGATCTTAGTTTCATTAGTTTCGTTAAAAAGAGTTTGGCTTAAATTAAGTGGTCATACATGACCACGGACCAGTTGGTCGGTATTACCTTCCACCTGGAATACTGGCTGGAAGCCAGTTCCGGCGAGGTTAGATTTTAATCATTTTACTGCATCATCATTCTCAGCTGTTCCAAGCAAATACTCGCTACATAGAAAGATCTATGTGTATTTAGAAGAGGACTCGTTTTCGAAAGTAAGAGGAAAAATAAAATTCCACAGATGAATGTGTACGCATTACACACGTCATGCGATTGCTTCTGCCTGGAAGGGAATTTGAGGATCGACTTGTCTTCAAACGTCTTGGATCACTTTCCACATCTTCCTTTCACCTATGCATTCCCGGAAGATCCAAGTTCCTCACCTCCCCCCCCCCCCCCACTTTTTTTTTTTTTTTTTTTTTTTTTTTCGTGACTTCGGGCAACGAGATGATTCATGGCCACCGAATGATGCCTCAAGTTCTGCCCCGTCATGTGAACTAGAATCTTAATTTACTAGTTTCATCATCTCCTTTCCCCCCCCCCGCTCCCAAAGTGGTTACCACTTAGCGTGAAAGGTATGCATCATTTCCTCTCGTTTAGAAAGGGCTACAAAAGAAAGACCTGAAGAGAATAGTCAGAATAGAATTAAGTTTAAAGTAGTGTTTCCCAATCTTTTTCCAGATGACTTCAGTATGATTCTCATGATATAACCGCGACCCCACTAATATATTTGTATATGTGTTGTTACATATGACTAGTTGTTGACTTTATAAAGTAGGGGACAAGCACAATAAATATATGTGTAAGAAAGTTAATGTTAGGTTACAAAAGACAAAGTTAACATACATACATACATACATATACCAAAGGCTTTTCCCCCCTTATAAGGGGGTAACCAAAAAGAAAAATAATTGAATTTCATTAGAGCAACAATTGAATCATTCATATAATTTTGCAAAAGAAAAAAATGCATACAAGATGTCTTGGCGACCCCACTTAGGGTCGCCGCCCCAGGGTTGGTAAACAGTGGTTTAAAGTATACCAAAGGTCACATAAACTAATCAGAAATAAAATATCATAGTTCATATTATGATAAAGACATTGGTGAGAAAATAGAATGTACAAAATCAGTTAGGAAGTAGAAAGAATAGAACACATAGAAATGAGTAACTCTAAGTCTTTTTAATCGTAGATCAGACTAAGATAGACGAACAAAAAGTCCGAGAGAAACGGAGAGTGTCAGATAGTATGGTCGTTAGGGCTTGTGAACTAACTTGTGAATTAACTTGTAACAAAGTGTGTTTACACTTGTGTAAGGACATATATGTAATTACTACAAAGTGTTTGAAAACTTATCATGTTGGAAATATAAGAAATTAAACCGAATGTTTCATTTTCCACGCTATCATCCAACAACTGCCGAGTGCAGATCTTAGTGCAGCGTTTTCCAACCTTTTCCGAACATAGCACCCCCTGTTGTCATGTCTAAGCAGTCCAGCACCCCTATCTTGTTATCAGAGGGATAAAAGAAAGTGAAGTGTACTGCTCGATGATTTATTTTCTTGATTCCTTACAACTGAAACAAATTGACAATATTGTTTGTAGAAGAAATAAGAACACAATAGAAAAATAAGATAGGATGGACAAAGTCAAATATGCACAACTAGGTAATCAATGATTCAAATGTCAATGTGATTTTTGTGTGTATTACTTCCCACCACCCCCAGGGGGTGTTAGCAACTCAGATTGGGAAACGCTGCCTTAGTGCCTCCTGCAGTCTATTTCGTTCTTATGTTCTTATTTCCTTGTGTTTGGAGTCCAAGACCTCGTAATTCTTCGGGGGGGGGGGAGCAATAGACTCCTAGAAGCGTTCATTCGCGGACTCTGCAACCCCCACGACAAGTCCAGCAAGCCGGTGGGGAGTATGTTAAGACACTCCCCAACTTACGAATGATCTAGGTTCCGGACTGCCGTTCGTAACTCGAAATGTTCGTAAGTCGTTATTCAACTTAATTTTTCAACATAATATTTTAGGTAATCAAACTTAAATGCATAAGTATGATATGATTTTTATTATCTTAAAGCACATTACTGTTGATACATAAAACAAAAATAAATTGTAATACTAATACTTTAATGTTGGATGTCTTACCTTTGAAACTAGTAAATTAGGCTTGAGATTTCGTTCGTATGTCTGAAAGTTCGTAAGTCGAATATTCGAAGTAGAGGAGCGTCTGTACTGTATACAAATCCTCAAAGTCCGCGGATAAACTAATTGGAGAGCAATGATCAGCATAAATGAACAGGATATAAGGATTCCAAAGACAAATATGGACACGGTGAAGGACAACAGATATATTTTTACCTGACTGTGAGAGTAATATAAAACTACTCTAAAACTAAATTGCCAAGAAGAGAAAAGAAAGCAACACGCCAGAATTATCAGATAAATTATATGAAGTGGTAAAGAACATAAAATGCATGGAGTTGCTATGATTTTAATGCCGTAAATTGCTGAGTGTATAACAAAGGCGACATATATTGACGATTTATGCAAATTACACTCTAGCTGTAACATAAAAATATCAATTCAACAGTTCACCGCAAGGGAGATCAAATCAAGACGAAAATTTTACGTTCAACGATAGCTAAGCGCCGACAGTTACAGCCGAGTAAACACAATTTGAGAACAAAACCTTTATCGAATGCACAAAGTTTCGCTCAATTGAATAAAACACTGTTCACTTAATGTTTATTCTGCAACACATACTGGACCGAAATGCAATGGAGATACACTAGTTATGGGAGACTTCAATGCACATATGTGTCTTGATCAAGTGGGCTTAGAGGAAGCTTATGGAACTTTTGGTGTTGGTGATGGGCACAAGACGGAAGAAAGTACTACCAATTCTGTATAAGGGGCGAGGTTATATCGTTTCACTTACTCGCCGTCGCCAATCATTATGGCAGCCAGAATACACCGCTTTCGTCGGCGTATAAGACGCGCTTTATAAAAATTTATGACAAAAATTTTCTGCGTCTAATGCGGCCGTATTACGGACACACAGATTCATACTTTTCCCCTACAAAACGATTTTAGAATATCTTTCAGTATATCTATGATGAAACAAACTATTTTTTTCCACAGGATATCTTTGTAAAATAAGGGCGTGTCTTGTTGGAGGGTGTCTTATACGCCGGCAAATGCGGTGATTTTCAAGGATCTGAAAATTCACTGAAGACTCATTATGAGTTATCCAGTACCCGTTCTAGAGCTCGGCCTACCGAAGTTCTTCTCGTTCTTCTTGCTGGGTTCGAGAACCTCTCCCGAGCACTCCCACTCCTTCAGGAGTACCCAACGTACGCCTCTGCCAACCTGCCGAAGTTCTTCTCGTTCTTCTTGCCGAGTTCGAGAACCTCTCCCGTGCACTCCCACTCCTTCAGGAGTACCCAACGTACGCCTCTGCCAGCCTGCCACCATATTCGTCTTCCAACCTTTCTCCCGCCCTACGGTCAACCTCACTTATCTCTCAAACACCTCAAACCCTCCGACGCATGTACACACATACAAGCACGCACGTCATCAACCCTCCCGCATCTGACCTCCCTTTCACTACCTCCCCTTCTTCAAACGCCCTCCCCCTTCCCTTCCCCTTTCTGTTCGCTAAAACTCCACCCACAATCAGAAGTAATCCAACTTCCCCCCTCCCCATCATTCACCCCCCCCAAAAAAAAAAAAAAAAGATCGAAGCCGAAGTAAAAGGGGAGGTTCCCGCCCAGCTCCCCCCTACCAAACCAGTTTGGCCTGCGCGCGCAGGGACGCCTCCGATGTGACCCAGAACGCGACCACGAGACGCAACTCGGAACGCTACGGTCAGACGCTCGCGACCCTCAGCCGAGTCGACACCTCGACGATCGTCGCCAGCAAGAGTTAACAGATCCCGCGAAGTCCCACTGTTCCTGTTCCCGCTGCTGCTGTCGGCGAGATATATCAGTAAGCAACAACACCATCTCTCTATCTCTATCAGTAAGCAGCAACATCTCTCTCTATCAGTAAGCAACATCTCTCTTTATCAGTAAGCAACATCATCTCTTTCTCAGTAAGCAACAATCTCTCTCCCTATCTCTATCTCTCTGTCATTAAGCAACGACATCTCTCTCTCTCTCTCTGCCAGAAAGCAACATGTTTCTCTCTCTCTCTCTATCAGTAAGCAACAACA
>NC_134810.1:42067789-42077789 GCF_046742065.1 Oratosquilla oratoria | reverse complement strand
CCAGTTGCGGGTCCCTCCTTCCGTCTTCCAGCTCCCCCCCCCCCGTCCATCCGTCACCCATCACCCGTCGGTTTTCTTCAGAAACGCCTCTGCTGATGCCACGGGTCAATTCAATCTAGTCCGCCTTTCATGACTATCCTGACTCGTACTGTTCACACTAGCGGTTTCAACCGAGACGGTTTTATTACAATGTATCAAATTAATGGATGCGTTCACACACAACTGCACATTTTTTCCTTGACTATGTGGTACCGCCGCGGTTACCGCGCGGTTCAAACCGCTAGTGTGAACAGGGCTTTTAAAGTTAAAGTTCGCGCTTTCGCGACTCCGCAATCTTGCGGGTAATCTTCACTCTAAAGAAAAAAGTACATTCATCGCCTAGGCAGCATAAGTAAGTTTATATGCAATTAGGTATACACGTACACACACACACACACACACACACACACACACACACACACACACACACACACACACACACACACACACACATATCTAAATAAAATCGCAAGTGACGGCGATGTCAATAAAATGATTCCGACAGTTGTCCCCGGACGGCCTTGCGTCATGCAAGACCTCGGTTCGAATCCGGGGACGGCTGTTGGAATTATTTGACACACATATATACATGAATACATACACATTCATGTGTTTATGTGTTTTAGCTTTCATATGTAATGTGTACACAGCCAATCATATGTTTGATATTACGGTCACATTACCTTTCGGATTTCTTTCGCTCAAATTTCAGGTATACATGTTCATTCATTATCATATTTAATATATCTTAAGTCAAAGACATACTACACTGAGATGACATCCATCTATTATCCCCTTCTTTACCGGTTGTCATTTATCATTTTATTCTGGCTATTCTGTTCATTTCCAACAAGTGCGCTGGTGGCGCGATCGGTAGCGTGCTGGTCTCGCATTCGCTTAGTTGTGGGTTCGAGTCCCGCACTCTCCGATTCCTAGCAGTGACTGTGAGTTACCTGCCCCAACAGTCCAAGGACATAATAGGGCAAAGGTGACTGCTTCTGTCGCAGCTACTCAGCGCCTCCTTACGTAGGTTCCTTACCTTGTCAGTGGCAACGACTCAAAGAGAAAAGGATCTTATAACGTTCGTCTTATATAGTTCTCAATAAGACCACTGCGACAAACCATCTTTGGACTCGAACTACCTTATCTCTTATCTGAACACACATAGAAATTATTTCTTATCGTAACTCTAGCGTAGTTTCTTAGCTCTGTCATTAACTCTTGTCTTAAGCTTCGCCGACAATGGGCCTAGTTTAGTAGCCGCTAGTGTAATCTCCAATTTGACTTAACTAACGACAAGTTGAGTGTTGACACTAGGCTAGTTTGGAGGCAAGTTTACTAACTTTCCGTTGACAGGGGCCAAGTAGAGGGGTAGTAGCCGCTAACAGTAGCGGCTACTACCAGTAGCGGCTACTACCATTAGCAGCTACTAAACAAGTTCCGTGTCATTGAGGCTTCTATTCTGCCTTGTATACTCCGTACGCCCTGACAACGAAGATCTTCTTCGTTTCTTCATAGACGACTGCCAAGGTGGTTATTTGTACCTTAATGTAAGAATTTTTGTATATATATATATATATATAAATAAAGAAAGAAAATACAGTGTCCGATTACCTCTGATTTCCCTGAATACAATGTTTAAGTCTTGGAGGGCACATGTTAGCAAATGCTGCACTTGCTGCTTCTGCTGCTGTTGTTGTTGTTGTTGTTGGGTTTCTCGAGGCGTCATTGAGTCATGTGATACAGAAACAATGTTCTCATTTTCTCAAGTCCTTAGTAAGTATGCAGAACATGTAGAGTGAAATGTTTTGGAATTAAAGCGAAAAGAAAAGAAAAGTAGCACTACAAATGTTCGCGTAGAAAGAGATTAGTGAGCGAGATGATGATGATGATGATGATGAGGAGGAGGAGGAGGAGGAGGAGAAGAAGATAAAGAAGAAGAAGAAGAAGAAGAAGAAGAAGAAGAAGAAGAAGAAGAAGAAGAAGAAGAAAGAAGAAGAAGAAAGAAGAAAGAAGAAGAAGAAGAAGCTTAGTCAGTATTGTGTATATCTACAAGTGCTAGATAAAACTATAGGGAAGAAAGTACCAATCTTTATCATCATACCTCGTCGCACCAGAACCGTGTCCATACATGGACAGTCTCGTTTGATTTCTGAAGATCTTGGTTTGAGGGCCTAACAGACACTCCCGTACTTCGTTACAAGGACATTCGGGGCCGCTGGTGTATCCCCACTTATGCTGACTTCCTCTCGTTTCGCCCACCTTAGCTCTTCCCCTGTTCACCAACCATGATGTAACCAATCATGCTTTCGAAAGAAGTGTGGAACAACCTAAGTTTCAAGCAGTGCAGGCAAGTGATATTTCGAATGTACGTAGGCCGGGAATAGGGATTTTTGAGAAAGTAAAATAAGTATTAGAAATAAAAAAAGTGTGTGGAAGCTATCGGGTACATGACAAAATAAATTATTCTGGAAGGAGAATTCTTATAGAACATATGAATACAAGAACGGAGGAGAACGCAAGAAACTATAAGGCCTACACTAGGCAGTTGTAATGGAGTGTATGACAATTCGAAGCGATCAGTGACTTAACCCATTCAACCACGAGCGAAGCGAGGATTGACGTCATATTTTTCTGGTGTTTGATCAAACATTTTGGTGTTTTATGATTTTTTGTTTTATTTGACCAAATGACAAGACATCTTGTCATCGGAGTTGAATGGGTTAAAGTCAAATGATGGAAGAAAAATAAGAAAATAAGACATCAGAGGAAACAAGAAGTAAGGAGAAGCTGTCCAGAACAGAGGAGGTGTAAAAGATAAATTCATAATAACAAAAGCGCAGAGATCGTGGATGAAATATGAATTAACATGTCAAAAGAAAAAAGAAATCAGTCAGAAATATACATCGAAAAATGATAGAAAATATAAGAAAATATAAGACTAATGAAGAAAAAAATTAAAGTCAGAAATATAGGTCGAATAATGTTATAGAGAAGATAAGAAAATCCTAAGAATTGTAAAAAAAAAAAAAAAAAAAAAAAAAAAAAATTAGAGGAAATTAACTTTTCAACTGTGAAAGAAGAGACACAAAGGACTACAGAAATTGCAGAGAAATACGTTTACCATCATAATGTCGTAGGCAAGGCTTAGAGAAACAACAAAAAGCTGAGGAAAGAGGGATTCATGTTACACTCTAGAAGACTGTCCAACCACTTCAAAAAACGTCACCACAAAGAAAACACACACCAAAAACCCCTACAACCTTGCTCAAAATATAAAAAATCACCAATAGCAAGAACACGTCTTCAAAGACAAAGACATCCACCGTTTCAGGATGATCGACATAGTTACCTTCTGTCAGGAGAAATCGGTAATTAGTGAAAGCTTATGCTATCAGTAAGTGTTTCCAAAACCTGGACTACCCTTCCATAGGCTTCAGCCTCGTTAGCACGGGGCGTGTCTAGTAGCCGCTACTAGTAGCGGGTACTAAACTTGTCAACTACTCCTCTACTTGCCCTATATCAACGGAAAATTAAGTCAATTTGGCTCTAAACTATCCTAATGTCAACACTTACTGGAAGAGTAAGTTAACTTGGAGCTAGCGCTAGGGGCTACTAAACTTGTCAACTACTCCTCTACTTGCCCTATATCAACGGAAAATTAAGTCAATTTGGCTCTAAACTATCCTAATGTCAACACTTACTGGAAGGGTAAGTTAACTTGGAGCTAGTACTAGAGCCTACTAAACTTGTCAACTAACCCTCAACTTGACCACCGTCAACGGACAGTTAGCCACTTGAATCTAAACTATCTTAATGGCAACACTTACTGGAAGGGCAAGTTAACTTGGGGCTGGCATTAGCGGGTACTAAACTGGCCCAATGTTGTTAACGAGGGTTAGGGCTCCGGACCACGTCATCGCTACTTTCAGGTACGCATTTCGCAAATCGCGTTATATATTCCGATGTATTCCTCACTTCATTCTACATTCCTTTTGGGATTACCGTATCTAGTTAAAAGACGACTAGATTAACGAGTTCAAAATGTATCTTTAATTTCTACATGCATGTGACTCACTTATTCCATTATATATATGTATATATATATATATATATACACATATATACATACATATATTCGTAAATAGCTGGAGTCCAGGAACCATTTTTTGGAAAAGAGTATATGCTGGACTTGTCGTTTGCCAATTTATTCTGACGTTTCGAACCCTCTCCGGAGTTCGTCTTCAGGGTGATACAGTGGTATATATATATATATATATATATATATATATATATATATATATATATATATATATACACAAACGCACACTCGCATACAAATGTACGAGTATAGGTGGAAAAAGGTAAACAAAGATGTACAAGAACAATAGACAAAATTCTAACATTTAGAAAAAATGAGGAAAACTATTGAAGCTGCATACACTAACATTAATGTACCCATTAATAACAGGGAATGTTTTATGTGTTTCTTTAAAGTGACAAATGGTCTGATTGCAGGTACAGATGAAACGCACTTTGAAAGGATCCAAACGGTTGACGCCCACGCAAGCCTTATAAAAAAAAAAAAAAAAAAAAAAAATAATAATAATAATAATAATAATAATAATAATAATAAGATAAATAAATGATAATGATAATATATAAATAAACAATTAATAGAAGATCAGCCAATCAGAAACGAGGTTTCCTAAATGACCCGAGATGACCTGACATCCCAGAACGTCATTCCTTCTTCACAAATTTGTCGGGCTCAAAATATGACATTTATATTTACTGTTAACCTAAAAGTGATGTATATTGTCGAGGTTTATGTTTTAAAAAGATAAATATTCTAACACCTGGTCTGAAAATCTGTAATTCGAATCGTTCCCCTTCATCCTGAAGAACTAACCCACTCACCCCCAAGAAGTGGAGGAATTACCGCCCCAATTTGTTGAAATATATAAGGAAGAGGATTGAATCAAAATAAATTGTGACGACATGATATCAGACTGACACAACCGTGTACCACTGGACTAGGTAGATATAACTCAATATGGATAAAAAACATAAGAACATAAGAATGAAGGAGACTGCAAGACACCATAAGGCCTAAACTAGGCAATTCCATGTCCATTACCAGCTATCATCCCAATCCATGAAATTATCTAATCTTTTCTTAAAACAATCGATAGTTTCCGTGCTCACTACATTGTTGCTAAGTCCATTCCATCCGGTGACCACTCGCCTGGATACGTAATATGCATATTGCAACGAAATTGCAAATTGCCAAGCACACAATAAGGTCAAAGGTCATTGAGACCTGATTTTTTTTTTTTTTTTTTTTTTTTTGTGGAGAGATGGACTTCGTGGGCATCCCCTGACAGTGACCTCAAGTTGACCTACCCTCAACTCGTGCCTCTGAAGAAGGCCTCAAGCCGGTAAGTTCTGGTGTTTAATGTCAACAAAGTGATTGAGGTCAGTAATTTTTTTTCTGGAAGACAACATGTTTGACCTGGACGGGGTTTGGTGTCCGTGACCTTAAAATTTTGTGATTCCAAAAAAATCTTAATTAGTCAGTGAACCTTGCCGCTCTACGTGTTGCTGTGCCGACAACGTTGGCCATGGAAGAAACCGAATGAACTCGCCTCTTGGAAGAAGAAGAAGAAGCAGAAGCAGGAGGAGGAGGAGGAGGAGGAGAAGAAGAAGAAGAAGGAGAAGAAGAAGAAGAAGAAGAAGAAGAAGAAGAAGAAGAAGAAGAAGAAGAAGAAGAAGAAGAAGAAGAAGAAGAAGAAGAAGAAGAAGAAGAAGAAGAAGAAGAAGAAGAAGAAGAAGAAGAAGAAGAAGAAGAAGAAGAAGAAGAAGAAGAAGAAGAAGAAGAAGAAGAAGAAGGAGAAGAAGAAGAAGAAGAAGAAGAAGAAGAAGAAGAAGAAGGTCCTTGGGTCACAGTACGTTTGTCAGGCTATACAACCAGACTCACAAGTTCGATGACAATCTTGTGAAAATAGATGGCTCTTCATTCGCTTTACCGTGCTGCAAATGTGTTTGATAAAAAATTTAAATTCAGATTTTTCAACACACACACACACACACACACACACACACACACACACACACACACACAAATAAACGAAGACTTATGAAAGGAACTTAGATTTAGCTTTACTGTATATACTCCGGACGTTACTCAGGTCATTATCATATAAAGAGAACTAATTATCTAAGTTTCAGTTTCAGTCCTATTGCGAAAATAGGACAGGGAACCTAATAGGAGTAGTAATAATACGTACGCTAACATGTGCATTTGTGTGTGTGTGTGTGTGTGTGTGTGTGTGTGTGTGTGTGTGTGTGCTCGTGTGCGCGCACGCGCGTGCACATACATCCTTGTACTTACGTCTGAAAGTAAGTTCTCGTTTTCCTGGACGCACGCACGCACGCACACACACAGATCCAAATATGCAGTCTATGACAAACGTGCTCTCAGTTTATCCTTTCACTCTCTCTCTCTCTCTCTCTCTCTCTCTCTCTCTCTCTCTCTCTCTCTCTCTCTCTCTTTGTGGCGACAAAAGAAGGACCCCTTTCACACCTCACCTCTGAATGGATCACAATATTTCTTCATTCGTTCCCGCCACCCCTCCTCTTCTTCCTCCTCCCACTACTACTACTCTTCCTCTTCCTCCCACTCCTCTCCCTCCACCTTCTCCTCCCTCTCCTCCTCCTCCTCCTCCAACTACTACTACTACTCTTCTTCTTCCTCCCACTCCTCCCCCTCCACCTTCTCCTCCCTCCCCTCCTCCTCCTCCTCCTCGTACTACTACTACTACTACTCTTCCTCTTCCTCTTACTTCTCTTCTTCCACCTCCTCCCTCTCCGTCTCCCCCCCCACCCCCCACCCCTGACACGCTCCAAGCAACGCCTTCACCGGTGGAGTTCTGGCCGTGGTCTAAGAGGTCATGCTTTTAGCAAGGGTCCGACCTCTCTCTCTCTCTCTCTCTCTCTCTCTCTCTCTCTGGCGCTAGATGATTTTATTCAGCTGAGGGCCTTCCCTACGAGCGACTTCTTACCTTAGCGGACAACCAAACCTGACCCGAGACATTACATTGAAACACTCATCGAAAAAAGTAAAAGTAAAACCACAGAGAAACGACTGTATACACCGAATGGCCGACAACAAATAAACACATTCGCAGAGTCTGGGCATAATATGTTTCAATTCTTACGCCCTCCAGAGAACGTGGAGGGCACAAACTCCCCCTTCCGGCATCTCGTCGCCAGACGGCGCTGAGCAAGAGGAACACCCAGGACTTCGATAATGACGATGACGAAGAACGACTTCGGAGACCATTCTGGGCATATTATGGTTCAATTCTTACGCCCTCCAGAGAACGTGGAGGGCACAAACTCCCCCCTTCCGGCATCTCGTCGCCAGACGATTTTATTCACCAGCGTGACGGCGCTGAGTGAGAGGAACACCCGGGACTTCGATAATGACGATGACGAAGAACGACTTCGGAGACCATTCTGGGCATAATATGGTTCAATTCTTACGCCCTCCAGAGAACGTGGAGGGCACAAACTCCCCCCTCCGGCATCTCGTCGCCAGACGATTTTATTCACCAGCGTGATGGCGCTGAGCGAGAGGACCCGGGACTTCGATAATGACGATGACGAAGAACGACTTCGGAGACCATTCTGGGCATAATATGGTTCAATTCTTACGCCCTCCAGAGAACGTGGAGGGCACAAACTCCCCCCTTCCGGCATCTCGTCGCCAGACGATTTTATTCACCAGCGTGATGGCGCTGAGCGAGAGGAACACCCGGGACTTCGATAATGACGATGACGAAGAACGACTTCGGAGACCATTCTGGGCATAATGTTTCAATTCTTACGCCCCAGAGAACGTGGAAGGCATAAACTCCCCCTTCTGGCATCTCGTCCCCAGACGATTTTATTCACCAGTGTGATGGCGCTGAGCGAGAGGAACACCCAGGACTTCGATAATGACGATGACGAAGAACGACTTCGGAGACCATTCCAGGTGGCGACGGCGCCTCTTTCGCCCGTACGCAGCTGCGCCGTCCTCTCTCCATCTGGAGATGGTTCCCTCACCTTGGTTCTAATAACCTCCACCTCTCTCTTTCTCTTTTTCTATATTTCCATTTCTTCCTCTCTCCATCTAGAGACGGATCCTTCACCTTCTCATCCACCTCCTCTCTCTCTCTCTCTCTCTGTCTCCCTCTCTCTCCCGCTCTCGTTTTTCTTTCTCTCATCCTTTTCGCTCTCTCTTCTCCTTTTCTCTCTCTCCTACTCTCTTTATCTCTCTCTTTCTCCTTCTCCTTGTCTCCTCTTTCCTTTCTTTTTCTCTTTCCTTTTCTCTTCTTTCTCTTTCTTTACCCCCATTCTCCTTCTCCCCTTCTCTTTCTCTTTCTCTCTCTCTCTCCTTCTCTGATTTTCTTCTTTTCTTTCTCTCTTTCCCCTTCTCTCTTACTCTCCTTCACCCTCTCTCTCCCTCTTTCCCTCTACATTTTTTCTTTTTTATCCCCTTTCTCTTCTTCTGCCTTTCTCTTCTTTTCTCCTCTCTCTCTCTCTCCCTTCTTCCCCTCTCTCTCCTACTTCTTTCTCCCTCACTAGCATGCATACTTTCAAATATGTGATGAAACAGAGTTTTTCTTTAGGATATTTCAAAGATATATTCACGTAGACCATACATGAAGAACGCTGTCTATATACAGTTTTAGGCATTTTATTTATATTTGAGACAAAATAGTACTTTTTCTTTCAAAGTTTGTCAAAAGTTTGTTTAAAGTTCGTATTGCATGCCTTAGCATCGCATAGCAAGAGAAAATTTTAGTCAAAATAAATTTATTTTGTTACTGTATTCGTTTTTACATTGATAAATCTCCTGTGTTGCGGATATTAAACAAACATAGTTTTCACACACTTTCAACAAACGGTTGCTAAAAGTACACAACCATTGTTGTTTTAAGAAAAGCTTACGCAACTTTATGGATGGGGATGACAGGAGTTAATGGACATGGAACTGCCAAGTGTAGGCCTTATGGTCTCTTGCAGTCTCCTTTATTCTTATGTTCTTAACAAATGTAACGGCTCATGCATTTAGATACCTGGATTGATAAATTTTACTTTCAAAAGAGTATATAAAGTGACCTATACTGTTTGAAATTCCTGCCGTAAGATAATTACTTAAAAATACCTTGTGTAGACAGTAGAAATAGATTAGATGGATTGGGTTTGTAGCATACCTACTGATAAGGCATGTGGGTAACCTAGATAACGTGGCACCTTTCACCGGATCATTCCTTCTTTGCTTAATGTGGTCAATGTCTCTGTTTTGACAAAAGAAGGACTGATCGATTTGGTATAAAAAAAATCACACAGAAGTAATTGAATGTAGGGTTCCTGTGACCCAAACGGGTCCAATCTTACCAGAAAAAAGAAGAAGAAGAAAAAAAAACGAAAGTCATTAGATTGTTCAAAGACGCTACTTCAGTCGACGGCAAAGAATCGGGTCGTCACAAATCAAAGATTCAATCATGTAAAAGTGATCTGATTATATGGACGTACGCGAGGAAGCGGTTCACACGAGGAGTGTTTCGGCACTAAGTTCCCGTTTTCTCGGCAGCTATTTATGTGAACAAAGCGGGTAAAAACTGCCGAGAAAGCGAAAACTTGGTGCCGAAACATTGTTTATGTGAACCGCGCTTTAGTGTAATCAAATGAATTCTGCAAGAAAAGAAGAGACGCGATTTTGTTGCTGGAAAATAAGTACCCAGGACTGGTAGGAAGAAAATGGTCTTCTTGTTTTTATTATTCTTATTCTGTTTGTTCTTTTTCTTCGATTTCTTCTTCTTCCTCTTCTTCTTTTTCATCAGCCTCGTCCTTTTCTTCTTCTGCTTCTTCTTCTTCGTCTTTGTCTTTTTGTTCTCTTTTGTCCTCT
>NC_134810.1:42050289-42062789 GCF_046742065.1 Oratosquilla oratoria | reverse complement strand
ACACACACACACACACACATACACATATAAAAAACTAATTAGGGAGCTGGAAAGGACCGTAGCCATAGTAAAGGGTTAACAACCCAAATGGCCGTGGAGGGAGACTAGAGAATGGTGGGCCTCTCAACTCAAGTAGGTCAAAACAACATCAACAAAATCGTTGGGTGTTTTTTGTGTGTGTTTTAGTGTCGCAACTCAACTGGATAACAGAAAAGGGTTTAGAATGTACACATCAGAAAAAAAAATGTACATACGCACATATACATATACATACATATATACTGTATATATATATATATATATATATATATATATATTTGTGTGTGTGTGTGTCTGTGTCTGTGTGTGTGTGTGTGTGTGTGTGTGTGTGTGTGTGTGTGTGTGTGTGTGTGTGTGTGTGTGTGTGTGTGTGTGTGTGTGTGTGTGTGTGTGTGTGTGTGTGTGTGTGAGTGTGAGTGTCTGTGTTTGTGGTAAATTTCGTCACCAAAATTTTATGTTTACCTTTTTGAATGTGACACCGTAGATACATCTTTCATTGTGCAATATTTGGATATTTATTTGTAGTTATTCCTAGTAAACAGTTACGTACCAACTAAACAACTCCTGGAGGTTAACTATACAGTGATGTCTTGGTGCAAGAAGATCTAAAAGAATGATCATGTTAAGAGCGGATCCTACTTCGTGATCCTCCCAAGTCTTTCAGTTATTGTTTGCGTTAATCATTTACAAAAGATTGTGGGAAATGATGATACAGGGAATGGGAAGCTGAGTAGATAGAAAATGTTGTATTGAAATAAATGGAACTAAAAGAAGACGATTAAAAGTGATAAGTAGGTTGTAAGAAGGGGAGATAGAGGGAAAGGGTAAATAAGAAGAGAGTGAAAAGGAGAGAGATGTAACAACATTTCAACAACCGTTTATATAACATTTGCTTTCTGGGGTTGGGAGGGGGGAGGGGGGTGGAGGGATGATGGGGAGGGTTTTTATTTTTATTTTCATTTTTATTTATTTATTTATCTATTTATCTATTTATTCTTTTTTTTTTTTTTTTTTTTTTTTAGTGAAGTATCACTCCCACGGGCTTTGTTTGAGCCCGTGCGTGATGGTTCGAGTCCTTGGGCGTACCACGTTTCAATTTCTGCATGTGCCTCCACGGTTCTTCCGATGTTGATGGCTCAGAATTGAAGTGCATTGTGGTTGATAAAAATGTATCTCTAGTCACTGGGACCCATTCAATGTTGTACAAAATGGAAGGAGAGATTAACTGTTCCCAGTAGCTGTTGGGATCGATCTCAGGACTTTAGAGTTAAGAGGTGAGATCCAAACCCAAACCGTCACAGCAGACCTTAATAATTCATTGCGTCCACTATGTGTCGGGTTGATATCACCCGTTCGGAATCGATCTCTCCCTCCTCCTAATTACGAACGCTCTTGCCCAAGTTTCCATTTACCTTGGCTGTCCGAACGTTAAGAACTTCTCATTTATCCTCTTATATTTCCTTTCTAGACATGAAATGTGTTTTTGTAACAAATAAACTAATTAATGAACAAATAAGTTGATAAATGTACAAAGGACAACGAACGCAGGGACAATTTCTGACCAAACATACTAATGTACTCACACCGTTTTACCACTCACTCTACATTGGCTTTGCTTGTTTGTTTGTTTGTGTTTGTGTGTATGTGTGTGTGTGTATTCACCTTGGTCGTTGGATCACATGCCGGACTCATGATCGACAGCTAAATCCCTCCCGGAAGAGAGCTCAGAGCTCGTATGACCGATCTATGGATAATGCTGTGACCTTACACGCACACGTACCCCCAGCTCCCCGCCCACGAGAGTTGGAGTAACGAATCGAAACGCAGCGATACTGAAATTATTTCAGCCCTGGGCAGGATTCGAACCCAGACCTCCGTAGTGACAGTCGGGGACTCTACCAACCGCGTCACCGAGTGTGTGTGTGTGTGTGTGTGTGTGTGTGTGTGTGTGTGTGTGTGTGTGTGTGTGTGTGCATGTGTGTGTGTGTGAGTGTGTGTGCGTGAGTGTGTGCGTGTGTGTGTGCGCGAGTCAAAGAGAACAAAGAGAAAGAGAAAGAGAGGGAGAAAGAGAGAGAGGGAGAAAGAGAGAGAGGGAGAAAGAGAGAGAGGGAGAAAGAGAGAGAGGGAGAAAGAAAGGAAGAAAGAGAGAGAGGGAGAAAGAGAGAGAGGAAGAAAGAGAGAAAGGGAGATAGAGAGAGGGAAAGAAAGAAAGAGAGAGAAGAGAGAGGTGGAGAGAGAGAGAAGAAAGAGAAAATGAAAGAGAATGAGAGAGAGAAAAAGAGAAAATGGGAGAGAGAAAGAGAGAGAGAGAGAGAGAGAGAGAGAGAGAGAGAGAGAGAGAGAGAGAGAGAGAGAGAGAGAGAGAGAGAGAGAGAATAACCCTCCCTTTAACGTGCACCCTCCACCTGTTCTCTTTATTCCGTGGATGTCCAACCTTTTGCATTACCCCTTCCCACCATAATTGGACGTCCCTTCTCTGATCCATCGCCTTCCTCACACAAGTCTGGGATTGATTTCTTGTTTTCGTCGTCCCCACACCTTCAGTTCTTTCCAATTTCACATGAAAATTAATTAATTGATTGATCAATAATAATAGTAATAATAATAATAGTAATAACAACAATAATAATAACAATAATAACAACAACAACAATAATAACAACAACAACAACAATAACAACAATAACAATAACAACAACAATAACAACAATAACAACAATAACAACAACAACAACAACAACAATAACAACAACAACAACAACAACAATAACAATAACAACAACAATAACAACAACAATAACAATAATAATAATAGCAATAATAATAATAATAATAATAATAATAATAATAATAATAATAATAATAATAATAATAATAATAACAATAATAATAAGAATAATGGTAATAATAATAAATAACAATAATAATAATAATCATTATAACATGATGATAATGATAAAACAATAATAACAATAATGATGATAATAATAAATAACAACAATAATAATAATAATAATAATAATAATAATTACATGATAATAATGATAAAACAATAGTAATAATAATAGATATAATAGATATATGATAGTCATAAACAGATAAATGAATAAATCAACCCATCAGTAAAAATAGATAAAATAAACAGATAAATGAATACACGAACATAAACAAATGAAATAGAAAAAACGTCTATTTTCCATCTTGGCCTCAGAGATGACGTCATTACAATTGTAACAACCAACCCACCTACCAGCCCTCCTTTCATACTAACTATATATACATACATATACCAAAGGCTTTTTCCCCCTACACGGGGGGTAGCCACTAACTATATACCAAGGACTTTTCCCCTCTTATGACAGAGGTAGCCTAATCAAAAGGCACGTGTTAACTGCTCTCCCATCCATTCCACCAATCCACTTCCATCCACCTCACCTTAGCTTCCTTTCAATCATTTTTTTGGCTGGAAACTAAGCTCCACTGAGAAGTGATTGGTGATCACTTTCGTCATTCACAATCACTTTACAATCCATCCTTTCTTTTTCCACATCTAAATGTATTTTTCATCACTCCTGAATTTCCGCCATTTTAGAGCGATGCTTTCCTATAGGATAGATGCGCTAGTGATCAGCGAGTGAATACAAATTAATAAATGAAATAAAACAAAACAAAATAAAAACAAATTGAAATGAAAATAAAATGATATTAATATAAAGCAAAAAGATTTAAATGCATCAACCATGCCCATCTGGGTCCAATCTTGTTACCCAGAACAAGGACTTGGCCCTTCAATAATTAGATAAAATAAAGCGCCCAAGCAACCCCCCACCCCCACCCTATGGGCTCAATCAGACCCGGCGAAGATCCGAAACCCGAATCCTCACAGGCTTCGAATCGATTCCACGGTCTTCTGGCTTCGAATCGGTTCCACAGATCTCCTCGCTTCGAATCGGTTCCACGGATCTCCTCGCTTCGAATCTTCGCGGTGACGCGGTCCGAAGATCACGACGATTACCCGGTGTGTTCCCACTTGGCCACGGGCGTCGCTGCCCTAGATCGAGTAAACTTGCGGTCCATTCCCGTCCGCTGAAAAGACCCGTCGACTGCTGAGTCACGTCGGGGGAACAAAAAGAGTGTCGGCGTTTCCCCTGAAGGCTCGTGCGAACAACTCGACAACTTGTTACCCTTCACCTGCGAGAACTACCCCACCTTTTTTAACTGGATTACCTCGCCAATAGCGTCAAAAAGACGCTCTGTATGTTTTATCTCGTTTCATTTATCCATATATTTATTCGTTTAGTTACTTGTTTATCGTCATCATTAATTCTTGGGTATAAGGCTCCGACGATCTCGGAGTTCTGTCGAAAGAACGACATGACATCGACTTTTGTTTGCAACCAAAACACTTTCAAGATTGTCGAGGTAATTTGAAGATTAATGGTCACTAGCTGACGGCCATTTTGAAAGAAACAAAATCGGAGGCTGTCAGATTGGTGAAGATTTATTTACTTTTTTCCCCTTTGTTACATTCTAATAATTACAATATCAATTACACAATTCTGGAGAATCGTGAACGTCTCGTTGTTTAAAAGAGTACGTCTGCATATCGGTGTGTTTGTGCATAGGTGTGTGCGTGTGCGTGTGTGTGTGTGTGTGTGTGTGTGTGTGTGTGTGTGTGTGTGTGTGTGTGTGTGACTCACCATGGTCTTGGATCACGTGTTTGGACTCGTGATCGACAGCTATTTCCCTCCCGGAAGAGAGCTCAGAGCTCATATATGACCGATCTATGGGTAATGCTGTGACCTCGTACGCATACACACATCCAACTCCCCTCCCACGAGAGTTGGAGTAACGACTCGCAGCGCAGCGATACTGAAATTATTTCAGCCCTGGGCGGGATTCGAACTCTGGCTGTTGTAATAGCAGTTGCGAATTCTACCACTGCGCCGTCGTATGTGTGTGTGTGTGTGTGGTGTGTGTGTGTGTGTGTGTGTGTGTGTGTGTGTGTGTGTGTGTGTGTGTGTGTGTGTGTGTGTGTGTGTATGTGTGTGTGTGAGAGTGTGTGTATGTGTGTGTGTATGTGTGTGTGTGTGTGTGTGTGTGTGTGTGTGTGTGTGTGTGTGTGTGTGTGTGTGTGTGTGTGTGTGTGTGTAGAGTAGTTTCATCCTCAATCCCCAATTCGTAATCGAGGAATGAAGAAAGGGATAAGAATGGTTTCTTTCTCACCTTTTTTAGGAAACAATTTCAATCATTAAAAAAATTACACTTCCATCATTTTCAGCTCTCAGTAACCATTTAGTGAGCACTAAAACTATCGGTTGTTTTAAGAAAAGGTTAGATAACTTTAAGTATGGGGATGATAGATGGTAATGGATATGGAACTGTCTGGTCTAGGCCGTAGGGTCTCATGCAGTCTCCCCTATTCTTATGTTCTTATGTAGGTCCAATCCTTCTTCTTCCCATACCCACTTCCACTTCGTTCTTCTCCTTCTTCATCTTTCTCCTCCACACATCATCTGTACTCTTCCCTTTCATACACAACTACTTCTTCCACCTTCATTCACGTTCCTTTGAAGGATCCCACACGTACGCGTAAGGTGGGTCGGAGGGAGTGATTGGGTCTCTATTGGGGAGGGGGAAGGAGTCGACAGTTGGTGGGAGGGTAGGGAGTATAGGGAAGGGCAAAGCCCGGGAGGCATGTGACCCGAAAGTTCCCTCCTGTAGATCAACATCAATCTTGATTTTCCAGATCAGCCGACCCGCCAACCGAGAAACCCCGGCCGGTTTTTGCGGAGAAAGAGTTTCGGCGCGCAGAGGCAAGCTGTCTCGCGGTGTTGTAATCAACAGGTCTAAGATTTATAATCTACATCTGTCACTGGGAAATAGATAAAGAGGAAAGGGAAATACATTCGGAGGGGGAATTGTCACACCTTGTCCATCGATGATCTCAGTGACCGACACAGCAACGAAAGGTTTTTGGTCCAGGTGACAGTCGGGTCCGATACCAGTTGCCGGAGACCTTTATCCGGTCTTTCAAACTTGTGGGTGATGCGGATAAGGTCATCATATTAAGATTTTAAAAATAAAATATTGTCACAGAAGTCATTTTTACTCAAACGAATTCTCAACTGTCGGCGATGGATACCCAGTGTGATAACTCTTTCAGTCCTCGCGTTTGAGCGGTTAATGCTCAGTTATCCTGTTACTATGATGACGTTATTCGATTTTTTGCAATGACTAACGTCAACCGATTTCATTCTGTTTAGGTCAAAATCTCAAGATGATTGGAAAAAGAAATTGCCGTCTTCCTCCTCCTCCTCATCATCATCATCAACACCATCATCATCATCATCAACACCATCATCATCATCATCAACACCATCATCATCATCATCAACACCATCATCATCATCATCAACACCATCATCATCATCATCATCAACACCATCATCATCATCAACACCATCATCATCATCAACACCATTATCATCATCATCAACACCATCATCATCAACACCATCATCATCATCATCATCATAATCATCAACAACAACAACCTAAACCATCCTCTTTTACTTCTTCATCTTCCTCCTCCTCACCATCATCATCATCATCATCACGACTTCTACCACTACCACCACCACCATTACCACCACCAACAGCATCCAAAACCGTCCTTTTCTATTTCCTCTTCCTCCTCCTCCTCCTCCTACTCTTGATTAAAAAAAAATTCTTCCACCTGATTATCATTTCTCCTATCTTTTACTTTTTCTCCGCAAGCTGTCGAAGAAAACCGAAAACCGACAGATTATCAATTGACTGATGGATAGTTCACGCCAGACTGCTCTGTCATGTCGTTCGTGGATCCAAATCACATAAAGTTAATTGGGCAGATAATCAATTTAGCCACAGCTATGTCGTGCGTGACAGCTGAACATCTACAAGCGACCCAGTAGTAGTAGTAGTTATAATAATAATAGCAATAATAGTAATAATAACAATGATAAGATTGGTGATGGTGATGATGGTGACGATGATGGTGACGATGATGGTGACGATGATGATGACGATGATGATGACGATGATGATGATTGTGATGCTGATTGTGATGATGATGACGATGATGATGATGATGACGATGATGATGACGATGATGATGACGATGATGATGATTGTGATGCTGATTGTGATGATGATGATGATGATGACGATGATGATGACGACAACGATGATGATGACGACGACGACAACGATGATGATGATGATGACGACGACGATGATGACGACGGCGACGACGATGATGACGACGACGACGACGATGACGACGACGATGATGACGACGATGGTAATGATGATGATGATGACAACGATGATGATAACGACGACTGCAGGACAGGACTCGTAGTAATAAATTTTAAAAAGGAAATATTTAGGTTTAAGAAGGAAATAGGCAATAACAGAGTGATTAACGAATGGAATAGACTTAGTAACCAACATAATGAGCGCTGATAACTTTATGGATAGAGACGAAAGGTGGTAGAGGACATACAACTACCTACTGTAGGCCTTATGGTCTCTAGCAGAGAACGTCCATGCAAAGCACCATTCCTTGAACATTGCTGTTGATATGTACGATCTTAATCTATTCATAAGAATGAAAATAAGAATGAAGGAGAGTGCAAGAGACCATAGGGCCTACACTAGGCAGTTCCGTAGAGTTATTCGTGGACACGCTTACACACTCCCTCCACCCGATTCAGTAATGAAACTGACGTTAAAAAAAATTCTTTAGAAATTTATAACCCTTAAGTAGTTGATGTTTCTTTTCCTTCTGTTCCAACTTTGATGAAGGAAGCTACGATGATGTGAGTTTAGAGACGAAGTGGAAAAGTAAAAATAAATAAATAAATAAAATAAAATAAAATAAAATAAGATAAAATAAAATAAGATAGAATAAAAATAAAGAAATAAAATAAAATGAAATGAATAGATAAAACAAAAATAAAATAATGATAAAATGAAATAAAAACATAAGATGAAAAAAATATATAGAAATAAATAAATAAACAAAATAAACTGAAATGAACAAATAAAACAAAAATAAAATGATAATAAAAAAAAAAATGAAACAAAAAATATTGAAATAAATAAACAAAATAAAGAAATAAGGTAATGATAAATTAAAATAAAAACATAAATTGAAATACAATAAATAAATGAATAAATAAATAAAATAAAAAATAAAATAAATGATAATAAAATAAAACAAAAACATAAATTAAAAAAAAAAGAGGGACTCGCGAAGAACATTCAGAACATTAAGTGAAGAACATTATCATGTTACATGTAACAGCAGTACTGGAAGACACTGTTTGACAAAAGATATGATTTACATACGGACGTACCGAAGACCATACGTAGATTCCATTCACCGGAAGGGTATATGAAGGACTGAAGGTCCCGTAAGGAATCTCCTTCAGTCCTGTGCCATCAGTCCAGCTGACTGAAGTCGTCTAGCTCGGTGTAGAAATTAGCGTCCCCCACTTATTTATCATTATTTTATTTATCTATTTTATTCATTTATTTATTTTTTATTTTATCTATTTATTTATTTGATTTAATTTATTTATTTATTCTATTTACTTATTTATTCATTTATTTATTATTATTACTTTTTTTTTTTTTTTTTTTTTTTTTTTTGTGAGGGGTGACCGTAGCACCGTTGTTGGATTAGAAAGGAGGAGAAGGGGAGAATGGGAGAAGGGGGGGGTAGCCGTAGCCCTTTGGTGGAAAATAATAAACAAGTTGTAATGGAAAGGCAGAGATTGCCGTGAGTCAGCTAAGGGTAAACGGGTCCGTGCAATGAGGTACAAAGAGGACGAGGGAGGGGCAGGAAGAGAGGGGGAGGAAGGGAGAAAGGGAGATAAGAAAAGAGGGAGGGAAGTAAGGACACGTAAGAGGAGGAGGGGGGCAAGTGAGTGGGGAGTGATTGGGTGAGTGAGAAAGGGGGAAAGGGAGGGAGTGAGGGGGGAGTAAGGGAGTGGGAGGAAGGGAGTGGGAGGAAGGGAGGGGGAGGAAGGGAGGGGGAGGAAGGGAGGGGGAGGAAGAGAGTGGGAGAAAGGGAGGGGGAAGAAGAGAGGGGGAGGAAGGGAGGGGGAGTAAGGGAGAGAGGAAGGGAGTGGGAGGAAGAGAGGGGGGAGGAAGAGAGGGGGAAAAAAGGGAGGGGGGAGTAAGGGAGAGAGGAAGGGATTGGGAGGAAGAGAGGGGGAGGAAGAGAGGGGGAGGAAGAGAGGGGGAGGAAGGGAGAGGGAGGAAGAGAGGGGAGAAAGAGAGGAGGGAGGAAGGGAGGGGGAGGAAGAAAGGGGGAGGAAGAGAGGAGGAGAAGGAGAGAGTGAGGAAGAGAGGGGGAGGAAGAGAGTGGGGAGGAAGAGAAAAAGGGATGGAGGAAAAGAGGGAGGGAAGTAAGGAAGAAGAGGAGGAGGAGGGGGGCAAGAAGTGAGTATGGAGTGAATATGGAGTGAGTGAGTGGGTGATGGAGTGAATGAGAGAAGGGAGGGGAAAGGGAGGGAGAGGGGGAAGGGGAGGGGGAGGAAGAGAAGGGGGAGGAAGAGGGAGAAAGAAGTGGGTGAGGAGTGAGTGGGTAATAAGTGGTTGAGTGGGGAGGGAGGGGGAGTGGGAGGAGGAGGAGGAAGTGGAGGAGGGGAGGAGAGAAATGTGGGGAGGAAGAGGAGGGAGGAAGGTGGAAGTCAAAAAGAGAAATGGGAGGATAAAGAAGAAGAGGAAGAGGAAGGAGGATGATATAAATGTGAGGACTAAGAGGAGGAGGAAGAGGAGGAGGAAGAGGAGGGAGGAAGTGAAGGAGGGCAAGGAGGGAATTACTTCGAAGAGATGGAAGTGTAAAGCGGAGTGCATCAAGGTCTTCCCTTGGGTCCTTAGCCCGAAATCGGTTCTACTTTCTCGACTTCGCTCTGGACGTCATCGGATGATTTGGTCTAATTTACGAAGCACCCGTCAACCTGAAGGAGGTCGGCTGAAATCAGATCATTCGAAGGTAAAAAGAATTAATTGGGACAGACCGCCATTGGCCGCAATAAAACATTAACCGAACGTGTGTGTGTGTGTGTGTGTGTGTGTGTGTGTGTGTGTGTGTGTGTGTGTGTGTGTGTGTGTGTGTGTGTGTGTGTGTGTGTGTGTGTGCGTGTGTGTGTGTATGTGTGTGTGTGATTCACCATTGTCTTAGACCACGTGTTGGAATCGTGATCGACAGCTATTTCCCTCTCGGAAGAGAGTTCAGGGCTCATACATGACCGATCTATGGGTAACGCTGTGACCTTACACGCACACACACATCCAACTCCCCGCCCACGAGAGTTGGAGTAACGACTTGCAGTGAAGCGATATTGAAATTATTTCAGCCCTGGACGGCATACGAACCCGGACCTCCGTAGTGGCAGCCGGGAGGGAGAGAGAGAGAGAGAGAGAGAGAGAGAGAGAGAGAGAGAGAGAGAGAGAGAGAGAGAGAGAGAGAGAGAGAGAGAGAGAGAGAGAGAGAGAGAGAGAGAGAGAGAGTGTGTGTGAGAGAGAGAGAGAGAGAGAGAGAGAGAGAGAGAGAGAGAGAGAGAGAGAGAGAGAGAGAGAGAGAGAGAGAGAGAGAGAGAGAGAGAGAGAGAGAGAGAGAGAGAGAGAGTGTATCCACGCGTTTTTGCGTGGGAGGGGGGGGGGAGTTATTGGGGTTGCTTATTTGCTACCAGTCACCCAAATACCAACTCCAGAATCTCTGGTCTCTCGATGCCGTCCAACAATCTACAAAGACTCTTTCCTCTTCGACCTTTGCCCGCGTTCGCCTCTGCAGCTGTTCTCTGTGGCCAATCTACACCAACGGACAACTCCCCACCCCCAACCCCACCTCATCCTCCCCCTCTTATGAGACGCTCTTTGGCAGAGGTGAACGTAATGTAGATCGACTTGGTGATAACATTTACTAGGGAATAATTGCTCTACGGTGACGCAGAGGCTTTCGTTAGGATGGATGACGATGGTGGATGATTTACTCTACTATGGCAATAAGGTTGATTGTAGGTCACGTTAAATGTTATTAGAAAGGCGAGGATGATTTATCGTGTCGCTAGAAGGAGTTGAAGGTAAAATTTGAGGAATACATGAGACGTCGTATTGATGTTTGGTGGAAGCAAGTTTAGTGTCTTGTCACAGAAAGGTGTCCGGGCTTCCATTCGTGTTTACATATTTAGATGAATTTCATATCATAAATACATATATCAATTCGCGCGCGCGCGCGTGTGTGTGTGTGTGTGTGTGTGTGTGTGTGTGTGTGTGTGTGTGTGTGTGTGTGTGTGTGGTGTGTGTGTGTTGTAATTATACATATGTGTATGTATATGTATTTGAATATGTGTATATTTATATGCACATGTAGACATGTGTATGTGTAACGCATGTGTACCGAGTATGTGTTCTGCGTGTGTGTGTATTAAATAAATATACACATATATATATATATATATATATATATATATATCTGTGTGTGTGTGTGTGTGTGTGTGTGTGTGTGTGTGTGTGTGTGTGATGTGTGTATATTCAAATCTACGTGAACATCCACAGTACATGCACATGTACCGTACGATACATACACACAAATCAGAATGAAACATTTTGCACCTTCTAGTGTAATACTAAGAACTGTCTTCAACAAGCACATGCTAAAGCAAATAATCTGTCCTACAAGCAAAGAGAACGTCAGTTGCATTTTCAAAGTTAGAACAAAAAAATCGATGAATTATGACAGAACTTTCTAGTAAACCGGTTCAGCCTACTCTAGATCATGTGTAGCAATTGCAGTCTCTAGGCATAATCAAGAAAATAAATCTAGGAAGATTAAGCGATGTGCTTGATCTAACATTGTATTAGAGGAGATATGTATCATGACTTAGTTAGTGAAGTCTTCACTTTTACTTCCTGGAAACTTTAGGACTTCACGGTAGCTGGCAATGCTCCTCGGGATCTTCCATGGAATTTTCTGGAAAGAAACTCTGGACTTGGTAGTCCGTGAGGGATATGTTAGTCAAAACTCATGGAAGGTGTAGAGGGGATGAGATAGACAGGGAGAGAGAGACAGAGACACAGAGAGGGAGAGATAGATAGATAGAGTGAAAGAGAGATAGAGAGAGTGAAAGCAAGATGAAAGAGAGAGAGGAGAGAGAAAGAGAGAGAGATAATCAGAAAAGAATAAACACTCAGTGGATAAGGAAAGAACATAATAATAATAATGATGATGATAATAATAACAATAACAACGTTAGAAACAACAACATTAACAACATTATTATCAAAAACATTAACATTAACATTAACTACAACATTAACAACATTAATAACAAAAACATTAACAACATTGATAACAAAAACATTAATATTAGCAACAACAACATTAATAACAACATCAATAA
>NC_134810.1:42020289-42042789 GCF_046742065.1 Oratosquilla oratoria | reverse complement strand
CAAAAAAAAATAAGATGCACAAAAAGATACATGACAATACATCCAGTTACCTCACTCTGTCCAATTAAATTGTTCTTTACGTCACACATAGGAGAGGATGAGGAGAGAGGATGAGGGGAGAGGATGAGAAGAGAGGATGGGGAGAGAGGATGAGGAGAGAGGATGAGGAGAGAGGATGAGGAGAGAGGATGGGGTGAGAGGATGGAGAGAGAGGATGGGGTGAGAGGATGGGGAGAGAGGATGGGGAGAGAGGATGGGAAGAGAGGATGGGAAGAGAGGTGAGGAGAGAGGATGGGAAGAGAGGATGGGGAGAGAGGATGGGGAGAGAGGATGAGGAGAGAAGATGGAGAGAGAGGATGAGGAGAGAGAATGAGGAGAGAGGATGAGAAGAGAGGATGAGGAGAGAGGATGGGAAGAGAGGATGAGGAGAGAGGATGAGGAGAGAGGGTGGGGAGAGAGGTTGGGGAGAGAGGATGAGGAGAGAGGTTGGGGAGAGAGGATGAGGAGAGAGGATGAGGAGAGAGGATGGGAGAGAGGATGGGGAGAGAGGATGAGGAGAGAGGATGAGGAGAGAGGATGAGAGGAGGTCTCCTTCATTCCCTACTGCATCCATCTCTGACCTTTGACCTCTGACCTTCATCCGTCATCAGACTTTCTTCTATACGACGACCTGTCCACTTCAACTCTACAGAAATTGATTAGAGACAACATTTCCTATTAGCAGATGGAATGTCGATCAACGAAATCCAACGTTGACGCGAAGAAATAAATTAAGATACGCGAAAGAGTGCAATCCAATTTAGTCTGACAAATACAAAGCAAAACGAAAATCGTCGGCGTTCATGGAGATTTTTTTTTTTATCAAATTTTGGAAAAGAAACGGAATAATGAACGTTCTTTGCTGTACGTTCCCTCGTCGACCCACGTTCTCTCTTGCCGTTCATAGTCCACCACCTGGTATGTCTGCTACGGCAACCCCTCTCTTTTAGCAATATGTGAGACTTAGTCGTGAAAGTGAAATCCGGATATATGGGCATGTGGCACGTTTCCCTGATGTTGATCCTATTCAGCGTTTCCTCCACAGAAGACAATCCTCGATGAAAAAGACAAAGAAGGGAATGCCCACAGAATTTATGAGAACATAACATAATAATGAAGGAGAATGCAAGAGATCATAAGGCCTACACTAGGCAGTTCCATGTCCATGAGCACCTGTCATCCCCATCCATAAAGTTGTCTAACCGCTTCTTAAAACAACTGATAGTTTCAGCGCTCACTACATGGTTGCTAAGTTTATTCCATTCGTTGACCACCCTATTAGTAAACCAATTCTTGCCTATTTCCTTCTTAAATCTAAATTTGTCCAATTTAAACCCACTACTACGAGTCCTGCCTTGTTGTCTTAATATGGTGATCTTGTTTGCGTAACCCTTGTTAAAGCCTTTGATCCACTTGATCACCTCTATTACAACACCCTGTACTCTGCGTCTTTCCAGAGAGAGTGTAAGTTAAGGTGCCTACAAGCCTCTCCTCGTAAGGTAAATTTCTGAGCCCATGTATCATTTTGGTCATTCTCCTCTGTACTGATTCTAGTGAATTGATATCCATTCTATTGGATGGAGACCAAAACTGTACCACATAGTCAAGAATGTGTCTATCTAACGCATGAGAGAGTTTGGTAATTACCTTTGCACTTTTATTCGTAACCGTCCTAGCAATGGAACCTAATGTCTGTTAGCTATATTTCTGGCGTTAATGCACCGTTTCCTGGATTCAACGTCAGGACTCGTTTTAACTCCCAACTCTCTCTCGCACTCGGTTTTCTTTAAAAAAAAAAGTGTTATCTAAGCTATATCTGTTTTCGGGGTAGTGTAAACCTACTTTTAACACGCTGCAATTTGAGATATTGAAGTACATACAGCCACGAGAACAACTACTTTGCCCTAAAAGCCTTATCACATTAGGCTGTTTTTCCTTCAACTATTGGAGTAGATTTCCCCCAGCATATCAAATGACATTCTATGTATTTTTTATTGAGAAAACAAAATAGTTTGCCAGAGAGTGATTTGACGGCGGAAAAAGTTCTGGAGGTTGACGGTATCGTTGATGAATTGAATGTTGGAGGAAAAACAGCCTAGTGTGATAATGATTATGATTTTTTTTTTTTTTTTCCCACCCGCGGGCGGTCACAGTCCATCAACTCCGTTCCCTTTTCCCTCCAGTTCCTAATCTCCTTTTTCTGATGGCATGACGCACGGTCTCTGCACTCTGAAGGTATTTTCACCTTAACGAAAAATCATTTTTCCAAAATTAAATCACCACCTACACCTCTCCTCTCTCGCAACCTGGCCGATGATGATGATGATGATGATGATGATGATGATGATGATGATGATGATGATGATGATGATGATGATGATGATGATGATGATGATGATGATGATGATGATGATGATGATGATGATGATGAATCTCTCATGAACCTTCCGGAATTGTTGCATCTTGGTCCCTACCCTTTCCCTTCCTCAAGGACCAGGGCTGGACTCTCGCACTCCACCCCACCTCACCCTCATCATTTGATTCTATACTCAGGCTTTATGAGAACATAAGAATGGAGAAGACTACAAGAGACCATAAAGTCTACACTAGGCAGTTCCATCCCCCTTACCAACTTCCACCCCTATCCATAAAGGTATCTCATCTTCTCCTAAAACAAATAATTATTTCAGCAGCGCTCACGACATGGTGAATGAGTCTATACCATTCGTTAACTATTCTGTTGGTAAACTAGTCCTTGGTCACTATCCGAACCCCTTACACTCACTATCCCTCAACGATCTTCCCAACCGTCTCCTACTCGGTCCCGTAGCAAACACTGTGTGGGACTTCCGCGTATCCCTACCATCAACCTCATCCTCATCCTCCTCCTTCTCACAGTAATTTTTCCCATTTTCCGTCAGAGTTTGAAAAATCCGTTCTTCTCCATTCCATCTATGGTAGCTTCCATCCCGTTCCCAATGCACTCCGTTTCATCATTCATTCCAGATCAATTGAGCTTAATAATAAACATCTAATCTGCCAAGGGCTTTATTCCCCTTATAAAGGAGGTAGACTCATTCCAATTCCATCCACTACCCTTTATCTCCCTTTCATCTTAACTCCTCGTGGATGAAAGGTCATCCCTGCCTCCCGCCCACTGTTCGGGTCAGAAGCAATGCAGTAAGGCAGAGTACATCCACCGCAAGGCCGTGTGGCTTCAAAAAAATAATTAATAAATAAATAATTAAATAATGATATTGTCCATTCACTGCAATTGAAGGTTGTCTCCTTTTGTTAAAAAATCAGTAGACTGATGGTGGTTCCATGGGTATAAAAAATACGTATAATTTATGAAAATGACGAAAAACGGTGGGGTAAAGCCAACTTGATATGTTCTAAACCTACAAAATTTTAGATATTGTCCTCTACAGCATGACTACATCAAACGTGACTGCTCACACGGGATCATTTGACTGCATGTGATAAACATTATGTAGTGATTGATGTAGCCGTGTGCTACCACTAAACGCATTTTCAATATGGACGGAAAGGGGGGGGAAATGTTGAAAAAAAAAATTATAAGTATAAATACTGTGTATTCCATTCCATTCTAAGAAATTTCCATTTCATTCCATCCCCAACATATTTCATATTCAAATTTTACTTTTTCCACTTTCATTCCATTTCCATTCTGCACCGTTCCATGTCCACTCATTCCTTCCGGTTTACGAAACATGTTGCGCAACAAGTTGTGCTTTCGTTGACACCTGCCACATCACTGTCGACTGGCTCCTTTCTTGTCAGTCATTGGAAGCAGCTGCCTACACTTTCACTCAAACCGCCTTTCCAAGTCATCCTTCAGAGTCGGTGAGTTTCTCGAAATACTCATTATTCAATACTACAAAAAAATAAATAGATAAAACTTCTTCGTCTATAGTTAAAAATCTTGGCAGACATCATGCGCGCAGGTGAGGTGAAGGATAGGCCCTACCTACGGGAAAAACCCCTTTTCTAATATAAAAGACGAGACATGCCTACAAAAAAGGGAACAAATCGTACGAGGTTCTGCAGTTCCTCAACCCGAGGCTATATCGACCACTGAAAGAGGCACCACGCATGACAATGCCTTGGCAAGTCATCTAACATCTGCTTTTTAACCCAAGACACTTCTTCATTACGCTTATCATTGGCACGACCGGTATCAAAAACTTACACCAATCTCAACTCATCTTCGCGGAGATTATATCCAGCACATTCAATTGACATTTTCGCTGACGAAAATATTAAGTACTAATGACAACCTTCAGCGAAAATAATGGAAGATAATTCTCATTTTTCGATTTAAGCAGACTGCGCAGAGAGAATTTCTTTACTGGCCAGTGATGCATGGACCCGATACTGAGACCTGAGGCACTCCACTAAACTCCGCCACGACCGTGGCTCAAAACAACGAAAGGGACATGATCTTTGTTCTTTTCTTACTATTTCTCCTTCAGGGAAGTCCATTGTTAGACAACTTTATGGATGGGTATGACAGGTGGTAATGGACATGGAACTGGCTAGTGTAGGCCTTATGGTCCCTTGCAGTCTCTTTCATTATGTAACCCGTTCTTTACCGGTGGTGTCCCTAATGTGAATAAAATCGAATGACGACAAAAAGGCGAGTAAAGACGTTATCACATTTTTCCTCAGACTCTTGTAGCATATAGCCAACAGTTTTCGGTAAGGAATCTGATATGCTGGAGGGAAAAAAAAAAAAAAAAAAATCCTCGAGCATATCAAATGACATTCTATGTCAATTGTTGAGAAAACAAAATAGTTTGCCATAGTGATTTTACGGGAGAGAAAGCTCTGGAGGTGGGCGGTACCGCCGATTAATCGGAGGTCGGAGGAAAAATAGCCCAGTGTGATAACCCCTTCAGACAAGTTCAGCAACAAAGAGCTCAAACCTGGGATGTAGCCTTTGGTTCCTACCTGATGGCGTTACATACGAATTTTATACTGTTTGGACCCAGACAGTTTTTATCTGGAGGAGTTGTTATCAACCTGGGTATGTGACCCTTTGGGAGGTCATAGAGTTTCAAAATTGGGGTCACAAGATGGAAACTAGTGGTTGTTGGTGGATGCAGAGCGATTAACTTTAGTGATAAAGTCGTCTCAAGGAGGCTGAAGAACAGACGTACGGGGTGATCTAATAGAAGTGTTCAAGTGGATCAAAGGTTATAACAAGGGTGAAGCAAACAAGGTCATCATAATAAAACAACAGAGCAGGACTCGCAGTAATGGGTATAAACTGGACAAATTTAGATTTAAGAAGGAAATAGGCAAGAATTGGTTTACTAATAGGGTGGTCGATGAATGGAATAAACTTAGTAACCATGTAGTAAGCGCTGAAACTATCAGTTGTTTTAAGAAACGATTAGACAATTTTATGGATGGGGATGACAGGTGGTGATGGATACGGAGCTGCCTAGTGTAGGCCTTATGGTCTCTTGCAGTCTCCTTTATGTTCTTATGTTCTTATGTACATAAGTATGGAGTACATGAGGGAACGTGTCGAGAAACACTGAATTTGGAGAATGTCCTCCGGAGTGGGAGTGCCAGAGACATTCCTGTAAACATCTTCAACCCGGAACTATAATCCTCAAATGTTGTTTTGAGATCTCCCGGACGTATTCCTCAGTTGGACACGCGTAGCGTACCTAACCTGAAGGACCTCAGACTGTTTCGGTGTGGAAAATCAACCTAAAGATGTAGATCTCCCGAACGCATTTCTCAATGAGACATACATAGCGTCTAACCTGAAGGGCCTCAGACTGTTTCGGTGTGGAAAATCAACCTAAAGATGTAGATCTCCCTAACGCATTTCTCACTGAGACACACGTAGCGTCTAACCTGAAGGACCTCAGACTGTTTCGGTGTGGAAAATCAACCTAAAGATGTAGACTACAGAATTGCTCTTATTAACGTCATATGATCACGTCCTTCCGAGGAAGAACTTCCAGGATGAAAAAGTAGATACGTCAGAGAAAGTTCGCCGCAAAATCACATCAATGAGTCTGCTGGTATGACGTTTCTTTTGCGGTAAAAGAGAATGTAGTCTGGTCAGGGGTAGGCGTCAGAGAATCTAAACAAGGGACAGAACTGAGGAGCAACTTCCAGGTCAAATAAATATTGACAGAATGATTGGAGAAATGCTCCTTTCAAAAGACGAGAAGGTTTAAAGAACACATGTGGGTTATTTTTTTCTTCGTCTTGGATGAGGTATTTTTCTTTAAGAAATTAAAATCATTCTTGTTCGTTTTAAGGAATCATGGTTCCTGTGTTGTAATCTTGCAGTGTTAACATCGGAAAATTAAAAGTCATGGAGATCTTCGATAATGTTTTCATTTTTATTTGACTAGAATAAAGAAGATAAAGTCAACGCGCGTAAAGGATAAAACAATCTACACAGGTATAAGAAACAACATCGTATGGAGGAAAAAGGACCACCAACAACATCACAGAACTGAAAACTCGGCAGAGATGACCCTGTACCTACGCTGATGGCAACAACGGTGACGCAAACAAGAGCAATGCCAACAGGAAGAATAGTGACCTCCGTGGACTGGAACCGCCTTAACCGGGTGTGACCTAGCCTGACCCAAGGTGACCCAATATGCGAACAAGACGAGATCCTGGCCTAGCAAGCAAACAGCGAGTTTTCAATCTGCAGAGTCATGATTCATCTCTTAGCTAGTCTGACTTAGTAACCTTGTTGTGAGCGCTGAAATAATTGGTTGTTTAAAAAGAGGATAGGAATGACGGGTGGTAATGGACATGAAAGAGTCTAGTATAGGCCTTATGGTCTCTTACAGCCTCCTTCATTCTTATATTCTTATGTTAAGTTGGCGAGGACAAAGTCTTTGAAAATATCATAGGATCTGAAGTGCGCTTAAAACGAGAAGAAGAAACAAATAAAATAACTTCTACATGTCTTTGACCATCAAGGCTGTAGGAGAAAGGTGCGGCAGTCTGTTCGCTGCCAGGCGATTTTATTCAGCAATTCAGCGGTTGGGTGATCGTGTATGCAACAGAAACACGAGATGATTCGTCTGTGAAATAAATAAATAGAAGATATGATAATAAAAAAGAGAGAGAGGTTTACAAAAAGCGATGGGAAGTAAAGCTGCAATGACTTGCTGACTCTCGACTTTAAGTCCTGATCTTTATCCACCTCCGGTAGAGTGGTCTCGCGTACCTCAGCTTATGACCACAGTTTGGGCACTCTGTCTGTACTGGGATATTGCTTTGTTGTAAAAGATTAAAGTGATGATGGTGATGATGATGGTGATGATGATGATGATGATGATGATGATGATGATGATGATGATGATGATGATGATGATGATGATGATGATGATGATGATGATGATGATGATGATGATGATGATGATGGTGATGATGATGATGATGATGGTGGTGATGATGATGATGATGATGATGATGATGGTGATGATAATGGTGATGATGATCGTGATGATGATGATGGTGATGCTGCTGCTGCTGCTGCTGCTGCTGATGATGATGATGATGAAATGGTTCACCACAATTTTGAAACTCAAAATAGAAAAGAAAAAAACAGCC
Source organism: Oratosquilla oratoria (assembly GCF_046742065.1). Taxonomy (NCBI): domain Eukaryota; kingdom Metazoa; phylum Arthropoda; class Malacostraca; order Stomatopoda; family Squillidae; genus Oratosquilla; species Oratosquilla oratoria. The sequence goes on along the minus strand of NC_134810.1, from coordinate 42,035,124 downwards.
CAGATTATAGAAAAATAAACTACTAAATCACACATTTCTGATGTCCTCTAGGAGTCAAACGAAAATGAATTACAGACCAGCATGCATAATAACAACAAACTTGAGATGGCAACTGTCAACAATTTTGGACCGAGAAAACACACTTTGAAGTCAAAAATTTGTTTTCTTTCTCAAAGACGACAAACTAATACCAACAACAAATAAAGCCAAGTACCAGAAGACTCAATAACGACATCAGGTACAGGAACTGAATCTGGTACAAATGAGGCATTCTGAAAATTGTAATTATAGGTACTGAAATAAAGATGGACGTTCGCTGGCTGAGCGGGTAAGAGCGTCGCTACTTGCGACGGCGGTTCGAACATTACCGCCAGCGAGTTGGACCAAGGGCACGGTTTATAAAATTCCGCGCAACAAAGTCCTCTGTAAAGGGGCACCGACTTGACCTCCTGATGGGGAAGTTCGCGACGTTAGGCCGAATCGAATCATAAACTGAGACGAAGGTTTTATCACTTCCACCACTACGGGAGCATCCATCTCCACACGTCAGCGTTGCCACGTCAGAGTGTACAGAAAGCGGAGAGTTATCATGAATTCGACGCGAAGCAACCTGACTGCCCAGCCCCGCCTTATCCCCGACCCATCTCGTCCAACTGGATTCACTTGGGACGCACGCACACACGCACGCACGCGCATTCACTGCAAGCACTTCACACTCAGAGCAAATACGGCTTTCAAAAAAAAAAAAAAAAAGAGAGAGAGAAAGAGAGACATCAGTCAAACACATTAATCCCTTCAGCTTGATAACGCCTTTCTTGTATATAATTTTATACTAGAATTACACTATTTTAGTTAATGAAATAACCCCGTATTGAATACATTCAGCTCATCTTAGTTAATTCCGTCGACATGATATTGCCCTTTACGTACTTCGTTTTCATGCCTAGGTTTGTCTTCGTAAGTTAAATTTCTAAGCCTCTGTTTTGGTCATTCTTCTCTGTACTAATTCTTGTATCCCTCACTTCCTGTGGGGACCATACCACTGATTCATATATTCATATATTCATAGATATGGACCAAAAGGTCTCCTGTCGGCATGCTCCACCTTTGTAATCCTTTGTAATATAATCTTTTCAGACAAATATAAAAAAAAAAAAAAAAAAAAAAAAAAATACAGTCTTCCTTAACCCTTGCGTCTCTTCCAGATTGGAAATATTCGTTCATTACTTCAGCTGGAGTTCATTCACCACTATTAATTCGGAGAAACCTTCCCTGTGTCTCAATTTACTGTTGACAAACCTGTCTTGCATTTTTGCTTCTTATTTGTTACCTATCGATGATACATATTGCTTTCCGCCGCTCTTCAGACTTTTGTTTAATCATTTCTGTTTTGGAATTAATAAATTCTCTTACTGGGATTCGAACCCTTGCCTGAGCGACTGGTTATTATAGAGCAAGGACGATACCGTTGCGCCGCGACGACCCTACAATAATAACGTCCTTTCTGTGTAATAACCAGTCGCTCAGGCAAGGGTTCGAATCCCAGTAGGAGTTTATTAATTTCATGTCATAATGACGCACATTTCTAATTTCTTTGTATTCTTCCTTTATCATATTGGTGTCTCTCCGCCTCCATTTTCCCAGGCCACAATTCTGACTAATTCTCAGCAGTTCCATCACAGCAAAGATGTTAGAGCAAAGAAAGTTTTACAATATTCTCTCAGTATTGGTAACATTCATGAATTTCTTCCCGTCGAAAAAGATGGTTAGATGGAATATCAGAAGTGCTGCAACAAGAATATATAGGCATAGAGAAGGCGGGACATCAATGCCAAGATAGAATTAGCTGTAGAGGATTTGTCCACCATCTCTCAACCGACAGGTCAACATGGTGTATGGGTGAGCAGGATTCTTCAAAATATTTCCTCAAACTAGAGAAGTTAGTCTTCTAAGTATTTAATCTGACTCGTTTACGCGATTCGTAACTTTCTCCGACAACGCAAATACATTCCAATGAGACATTACATCTGGATCTTTGGAAAGTAGCTAGTCCAATCTCATTGCAATGTCGTCGTCTCTCACTCGAGTCAGTTTTTTCACCCAATAGGTCACTGTGTTATCCAATGCTGTATTTAACGATGTATTCCCCCAAGGAATTTCCTAACCACATGCTTCCCATTCCTTCCAATTGACCTCTTTGCAATTGAAGTCTCACACAAGGACGATATTGTCACTTTCTTCAATATATTTTTCCTTTATGAGGAAAGATGTGCCTGACAACATTTCCTGGTAATCCGTTTCGTCCCAAGCCTGTGATCTGGTGGGTCCATGACGCAAGGTATAATGAGGTCTTTTTCTGTCTGGTCCTCTTGTTCTAATTCCCAGGTGTACTGCTACGCTCTTACTCTTTCTCAGAATTGTTTTCTCTATTGTTACGTTGTTCCTCTCAAAAGCCATCACCCCATACGCTCTTTTACACTTTCTGTCTCGTCTCCGGAGAAAGTATTTATGATTTCCCTGCTAGGGATCAACATTTCTTGAAGATTTAATCTCTAAGTACAAAATATCAGGTTTATTAATCATCAAATACTAATGCATTTCCAACCTGGACGATTGTAGCGTTAGTTAGTTTTAATTTTCTTGCACGGCATCCAGAAGAATCTCGCTTTGTTCTCTTTTTCAATATGATTTCCTAAATCTTCCACGAAAAAAATCCTCTTTTCAGTTGAATCCTTAACTTCAAATTCCTTTGTCTTTAGGTCCGTTCATCCCCTGTCTCATCTCTCCTGACCCAATGTTCTTCTTTTAAATACAGTGACGCTCTTCTCAGATGAATAGAAAGGGTTATGATAACGTGTAACCGTATTAAAGGGGCTTGTCATTTTCTGCTAACTTCCTAGACTAGAGCCAGACCACACCTGTTGTGGTTTGTCACTTGAATTTGATTTCTAACGTAAGTCTTTCCATATTGACGTACTCGAAACACAGGTTCGACTAGACCAGTCGCGTTTGAGTCATTTCCAATCATCTCGGAAGTAATTTCTCTAGCATTTCGCAACTCTCGTTCCCGATGTCCGTTCCATTAAATAATGCGATTCTCTCTCCAGCCAGAAAAAAAAAAAAAAAAAAAAAATGATATAAATATATATATATATATATATATATATATATATATATATATATATATATATATATATATATATATATATATATATCTTGTCCAATGCATCTTTGCGAAGGGGTTATGTTCTATCAATTTCACCGCTCCTTTTTCCAATCTAGCATGTGCTCCTTTTTTTTGGTGTGTGTGTGTGTGTGTGTGTGTGTGTGTGTGTGTGTGTGTGTGTGTGTGTGTGTGTGTGTGTGTGTGTGTGTGAGAGAGAGAGAGAGAGAGAGAGAGAGAGAGCGTGCGCGTGTACAGTATATGTATACTCGTATACGCATGTGTGTGTGTGGAGGGGGGTTCGTACGCATTGTGTGGGTGTTACACACACGCACATACAATTTAATACATATTTTTCCAGAAAGTCGGAGAAACTTAGGCATGTGTGTCGTTAGATTTTTTTTTTTTTTTTTTTTTTTGTCATCAAGACTGACTAGACACTTGATCTTAAAACTAGATTTGTACGACTTCCCATGAAATTTTACGCTCCTCTGACTAGATGTGACCTAACCTTAACCTAACCCAAACTTAACCCAGGTCATGTGATGAATTTTGTGAGCTGATGCCACCTCTCGGTAAAATAGATAAATAAGTAAATAAATAAATAGATAAATGAATATATAAATAAATAGATAATAATAATAATACATATATAAGTAAACAAGTAAACAAATAAATAAAGATATGAATAAATAATTAGATAAATACATAAATAAGTAAATAGATAAATAAAAAAGATAAACAAGTGAATATAAAGAAACACAGGAACAAACAAATAAACAAATAAATAAAAACCATAAAAATAAAATAGAATAGAAAAATGCACCAGTGCATTCAAATGACTATTTTACTCTTTGTGCATTATTTTCTAATTTTTACCGAAATTATTCTAACCAAAGAAGCAATAATCCACTTCTCCAAAAAGGAGTAAATTGTCTACATTTGAAAACCTTTTACTCAACAAATATTCAAATCCCTTTTTGGCCCTGCTGCTCAAGCTCGTAGGGCAAAGGTCACGGCTTCGGCCGAAGCAAGGCCTCCTCTAGTGTAAGGTATTCGACTATTACATAAGAACATGAAAATGGAGGAGACTGCAAGAGACCATAAGGCCTACACTATGTAGTCCCGTTCCTCTTACCATCTGTTATCCCCACCCATAAAATTATCTAATTTTTTCTTAACAAAAAAATTATTTCACCGCTCACTAATGGTTACTCAGTCTATCCTATTCTTTAACTACTCTTGGTAAACCATTTTTCAACCTCTTTCTTAGCCTAAATTCAACAAAGGTCGGCAGTGCCTACAGGAGACATTTTTGTTTTTGAAAATGTTGAAGACAGAAATAAATATAAAAAACAAAATCACAACTCACAAACATTTACATAAACAAGTAAACATATCAACCAACTACTGCATAGGAATCGTTTTCATATCACCACACTGTGTGCAAACACCCTTCCCTCTGTCTTCACCATTTCCTCGGCACTTTCACCAACACATTGGGCAACTCATCACAGTCGGCACCTTCACCACATTCATCTCTTTCACCATCACCACCACAAATTCCTCTCACTAATCCAATCCCACCACAATTATTGTTTTTATCACCGCGAGACAAATGAATCAGTTTAGTCCTCCTCTTTCCGTTCGTTTTCTTTAACATTTACATTCATCAAACGAGTTGTGTTAACGACTTGCGTACCGAATAGTAGTTCTCTTCCTGCTATTCTACCTTTCGCCAGACGATTTCATTCATCTTCGTGGAGTCCTCTAATCAACTCGAAGTTACGAAACACAAGAAACGAGGTGACCACAAGAGACCCTAAGGCCTACACCCATCGTCCTACCCATAAAGTTATCTAACTTTCTCATATAACAATCGACAGTTTCAGCGCTCACTAATTGGTTACTAAGTCTATTATGTCCCTTAAACACTCTGTTGGTAAACCAATTCTTACCTATTTACTTGTTACAACTAAATTTGTCCAATTTACGTCCAAACGTCGTGGGGGTCAAATACTTTCATTGACATCTCGGATTTTGCATTCCTGTCCAAAGATTTCCGAGAGCTGCATTCTTCAGGAAAAAGTTTACAGATACCCGACTAGAAGTAAACGCCTTTACAAAAATATTCGTAATGTTAAAGAATCTGTTGATTGCTTGAATGTGTGTGTGTGTATATATATATATATATATATATATATATACATACATATATATACATATATATATGTATATATTGAACATTTTTAGAAGCTCTGCCATGGGATTCGAACCCTGACCCGTGCGTCGATAATCACGAGGCCAAGACGCTAGCGACCATGCTACATGTGATGATTCAAAAAGGACTGTACTAGTCCCCGACCACGCTTCACGTAACAATCACGTAACAATGTTACGTGAAGCGTGGTCGGGGACTAGTACAGTCCTTTTGAACCTTCACATGTAGCATGGTCGCTAGCGTCTTGGCCTCGTGATTATCGACGCACGGGTCAGGGTTCGAATCCCATGGCAGAACTTCTAAAAAATTTCAATCTGTCTTTTACATACATACATACATACATACATATATATATATATATATATATATTTGTGTATTTTGGGAGCAGGTTCTCTTTTAAACATGTTTGATTGAATACGACAGCATTACAGAATGCTGTCGTATTCAATCAAACATATATATATATATATATATATATATATATATATATATATATATATATATATATATATATATATTGATGATGGTGGTGATAATAGTGATGGTGGTGGTAGTGATGATAATGATGGTAGTGATGATAGTGGTGGTAGTGATGATGATGATGATGATGATGATGACGATGACGACGACGACGACGACTAAGTTGAATAAGTAGTGGTCAGGACTCGAACCCACACTGGTGTTGTGCATGGTTCACACCATAGCGCACTGCACCACGGAGCGACGACCTTCCTGTGTGTGTGTGTTTGTGTTTGTGTGTGTTTGTGTACATATATATCAGTCTGTACTTTTCGCCACACGACTGGGAAACGTCCACTTTTGGCCACTAGATTCCGGGTGATAGAATACATTCAGAAAAGGATACAAAGAAAAAATAATTATATTACAAATTAACGAAACAGAAATAATTGTACGGAATTTTCTTTTCCTTCTTTTTTCAATAAGAATTGAGGCACGTTTCCAGTTGAATCTACCAGAAAAAAAAAAAAAAAAAAAAAAACAGACTTCGCAGAACTTTCTCTACTTAATCCGTATTTCCCCTCAGCGTATCCGGTAATGTAGTTCAGTTCAGCCTTATTGGTCTACTACAGGACCGGTCTATCTCCTGAGGGACGAAGCAGCCCTTGTGCCTCATCACACTGTGGCTTAATCCGGTTTGGTGAAGTTATGTGTTTGGTGAAGTTATGTGTTTGGTGAGAGGTGCTCCACGTGAAGTTTAGACATGTTGGAATATCTGTGGTTATGAATGAAGTCTGAAATCAGCGTAGTCAGCTCGATCATATAATGATGAGGCGCTAGCACATACATACGACGCTGACCTACCGCCTCTCTAATGTCCGCCGTTGTGGAGAGGGGTTAGTAAGCCACGAAAGTGCCCCAGTAATACTATTTGATCTATTTATCTACGAGTATATACCAAGAGCATTTTCCCCTTTATAAGGGAGGTAGTAAGTTTCCTGGTAATACTATTTTATCTATTTATCTATATATCAAGAGCGTTTTCCCCTTTATAAGGGAGGTAGCCGTGTCAAAATCACATACCTACTCCCACCCACGCCACTCCCCCTCCACCACCCTCTCCCCCTCTCGTCTTAGTTCCTCATGGATGATTAAAACAAATGTTACGAGAAAAAAGCCTAGACTGTATGTGGTCATGCGTAGAATATTATTTGATGCTGTGAAAGCGTCTTGCGACAGAGATAACAATGGCTTTTCAAGAAGGAGGAAGAGGAGGAGGAGGAAGAGGAAGAGGAGGAGAAAGAGGAGGAAGAGGAGGAAGAGGAGGAGAAAGAGGAGAAGGAGAAGAGGAGGAGAAAGAGGAGGAGAAAGAGAAGAAGAAGAAGAGGAGGAGAAAGAGGAGAAGAAGAGAAGAAAGGGGAGGAAGAGGAAGAGAAGGAGAAAGAGGAAGAAGAGGAAGAGGAAGAGGAGGAGGAGGAGGAGGAGGAAGAGGAGGAAAAAGAGGAGGAAAAGAGGAGGAAGAGGAAGAGGAAGGAGGAGAAGAAAGAGGAAGAGGAAGAGGAGGAGAAAGAGGAAGAAGAGGAAGAGGTGGAGGAAGAAGAGGAAGAGGAGGAAGAAGAGGAGGAGGAGGCGAAACTCTTGCCCTAGATGGACCAGGTCGAAGTGGCGATGTCTCTCTCATCTACATAGTCTTGCCGCCATTATTTTTTTTTAGCCAACAATGATGTCATTGTCAACATATTTTTCCTCAGTTGGCAGTCACCTTTGACGTAAAGTCTACGTCAGCCTCACACCACACTGTCAGCACTGACTGTCCAAGAATACCTTTGGGTCGAACGCTTTTGTTTTTCCTCTTTAGAGATGATCGTCAATTGAGATGGTATGAACACGTGATGAGGATGGACATAGAAAAGTACCCTCTAAAGCAGTTGTTCCCAAACTAGGGGGCGCGCCCCCCTAAGGAGGCATGAGGAGGATACAAGGGGGGCGTGAAGTCATCTGCTCAAAAATATTTGTTTAATTAGAATAATAGAATCATTCAAAGAACAAATATCTGCCATTGCATACATGCAAAGTATAATTATAGCGTCACTCCAACCCGTTTTCTATAAGCTAGTTCTCCTTACACGTTGTGAACACGTCACCGATACCAACCACAATTTGCTTATGTTCAAACTTTTTTTTTTCGCTCCATTTGAACCAAATGTTTCGTTTTTAGTTACTCAGAAAAATGTCTCTGGAATGTACGATTATTTGTTTGAGTGGCTTTCATTATTAAAATTTAATACAAACAGAAACCTGTTTTCCTGAACAATGCTAAGAAATAGATGCAAGAATCATTTCACATGAACAAAAGAGTGAGTGGGGGCGTGCGGGTCTACTATACTCATTGCATTGAGAAATGGCCGTTAGGGCGGAGCACTGGGAGTCCCCCTGTGTGGCACATATAATTATTCTATAATTTTATTTTATTTTATAATTTTATTTTATGTTTTTATAATGTTGACACATATAATTATATTATAATTTTTTGTCACACACCACCACTGAGGTAAAAATCAAAGCAATGTTTTCTATACAAAGTTTTCGTTTCCTCGAGTCAGACATGACATATGAGCACTAGAGAGCGACGTTGCCGCTACATCTATTCTCTAGCCCCGCCCCCCTCACACTGCATTCAGTGTGAGCCGTGCGGGCCGTGTTATCTGTGGAGATGTGGCACCACCGGGAAATCTCCTAACCCCGCCTTAACGGTCACTTCTCGTTGCGCTGACTATAGAAGCAAAAAGGGGGCGTCAGGTATGATAGTTTGGGAACCATTGCTCTAAGGCAGTGGTTCCCAACCCCAGGGTCGCGACCCAAACTAGGGTCGCGAGGGTGTTTTTGAGGGTCGCCAGAGGGTCTTTTTTTAAATTTTTTTCATTCAAGTTTCAAATGTATTTAAATTCATTGTGCTAGTAAATATAGACTGAACTATAAAAACGAAAGTTTATAAACATTATGCAAGTACGTAGAAATATAACATGAAATGGTTGAATTTATTATTACAATTAGGGTCGCGACTCCAGGCTAAGAGTGGATTTAGGGTTGCAGCCAAAAAAGGTTGGGAACCATTGCTCTAAGGTATTACCTCTGGGCACCGAGAGGGACAAGGCCAAGAGGGAGATCCAGGAAAAGATGGAAGGATGGAACCATGGAAGCAATAGAAACGAGAGGAGAGGCAATGGTGACGATACAAGATGAAGAGAGGTACAGAGATCGATTCCCAATGGAGAAACTTCGCGATGCACCACAACTGACGGGGCGACTGCCCTACCTGGAATATGCTGAGGTGGGAAGAGATTACCGGCGTATAAGACGAGCTTATTATTATTTTTTTCTTTCTAAATGTATCTCAAATTTTCCCCGCTTCTAAAGCCGCGTCCACATTTGTTGCATTTCCACATTTGTTGCATTTCTTTGAGTACCACCTAGTGATACGATACGGTGCAACAGGGTATTGTACCCACTTGTTGCGTATCCGTATACGGCAGGCGGATACGCAACAAGTGGGTACAACAAGATCTAAGAATATATTTAGACCTTGGGGTACAATACCCTGTTGCACCGTATCGTATCACTAGGTGGTACGCAAAGATGATACGATACGTGGAAATGCAACAAGTGTGGACGCGGCTGAACACGTATGCACAGAATCATATGTTTCCTCCTACAAAACCATCTCAAAATATATTTCAATAAATGAATGACGAAACATACTATATTTTTTTTTCTACAAGATATCCTTGTAGGGGATGAGTCTTACGCGAGGGCGCGCTTTATACAACGAAAATATGGTAACATGAAAGAATAACGTCAAGTTTTCAATACATCCGCCGGGGATTCTCACGTCAATAGTTAGTGTTCACGTCGTGGATGTTGCCGTCTTACTGGTGAGCTGTTTTCTTTCTGTTAACACATATGCAAGCTGATCACGTATTTCGTTAATTTTTGGTGTGATAGTGTAAACTCCTTCTGTTTTGGTTCATCTTTACTCAAAAGCATTGCTTGCGAAGTTTCTACTTGAGGATTTTTTACCACTTGTGTTTTTTTGTCATTTTCTTACTTTTAAATGCGTTTCCCTATGTCTATAACCATATATACACATACAGAACATACATGCATACGTACATACACACACAAACACTACATTATATATATACATATGTATATCATATATATATATACATCTGTATATTATATATATATATATATATATATGTGTGTGTGTGTGTGTGTGTGTGTGTGTGTGTGTGTGTGTGTGTGTGTGTATGCATACATGGAAATACATATCAGAAGCACGTCTTATCCAAAAAAGTAATGCTACACTCACTGGGATTGAGTTCCAGGAAATTTATACGCGGTGATTGTGCCCTAAATAATTTATAATTACCTATAATATCAGATACACAGATAAGTTGAGTTCAATTAATTCCTCCTTCCCCACCCACTCTATCTCTCCGTCCGTTTACAGGGCCCCACACTCCTCTCCTCCCCGCCTCAGCCCGAACGAGAGCGAAAGTAATGTAGTCACCAATCATCCTATGCTTTTTCATCTTCCCCCTACTCCCTTCCTCCCTGCGACCCCCAAAACCGGTCACCTTCCCCCCCACTGCCAATTCGCCACACCCTTTCCCTCCCACCTCTAGGCTCCGCCCCGAAAACTCTGATCGCTTTCGGAGAGGAGGAGGTTCGCGTGTATGTACACAACGCTGTAGTCCAACTCCAACTGTCAAAGCCAACGGACTCTCGCTGCGAGACCCCCAACCCCGCGTCGTGTGTGCGTTCGAGTGTGCGTCGCTTCTCAACTTACTGTGAGTTCTCGCCATTGACACATGAATGGAATTAGGCTGAATACCACAGAAAATGTTCCATACTAAGACGTACAACAGTTGCTTGGTGAGACTGACGGACTAAATGTTACAAGACTAAGACATCTTCCATGGTGAAATATAAAAAGAAAACGAAAGCGCTCAATATACTGACAATGATTTAATAGAATAACCCTATAATACATATGTGGTACATGTGATAGGAGTATATGTGTGTATAGAAATGTTTCTGCACAAAAAATTATCCATGTATGAATACATACAATGATTAGGATTCGTTTCTATATATGCACAAACGTGCATGTTTCCAGTGTGAGTGTGTGTGTGCGTGTGTGTGTGTGCATTTAACTAGTTGTATTTACCTAGTTGTATTTTGCATGAGGGGGAGCTACGCTCGTGATGTCCCGCCTTTGTATCTCGCAGTGTAGTTTGCTCTTAAACTCATGAATGTTTTTTTTTTTTTGTGCCCGTGTGTGTGTGTCCGTGTGTGTATGTGTGAAAATGCGCACGCGCTCGTGAGTGTCCGTGTATGTGCGTGAAAATACGTGTGTATTTGTATGTGTGCATATGTGTGTATGTGTGTGTATATGTGTGTGTGTGTGTGTCCGTGTATGTGCGTTAAAATGCGTGTCTATTTGTGTGTGTGTGTGTGTATTCATGTGTGTGTGTGTGTGTGTGCACGCGCGCGCGCATCTACGTCATTGCGTGTATTTCCCTCAATCTGTTTTTGAAAATCTCTTCCGTTTAATTTCCAGTGGCCATTGTCTTTTTCCTTAGTCGGGGCGTTTTCACTTCCTCGGAAACTTATGACCCATTTTCTTTAATTCCTCAGTGTCTACACTCAGCATCATCTACGTCATCTTTCTGCCCAAATATTCTTTTCCATTTAATCCTATCACTATCTATCTTCTCCTACATGCCTATGTCGTGTACTTTTCCCCTTTGTGTGTGTGTACTTTAAACTATGAGGGAAGCTCGCTTGCAGAGAAGGTCGAGGGGATGGCGGTTCGAATCCTGCCACCGGCGAAGTTGAACCAAAGGCATGGTTCATTAGATTACACGCTACAAAGTCCTCAGTAAGGGGCACCGTTCTCTGTGAGGGGCACCATCCTAGCCTTCCGTTGGGAGGAGTTTGTGACATTAAACCATATAATCACTACGTTGTGTACTATTTCCATAGATTTTTTTCCCACAATCCACTTTGATAGTTTTCACTCTATCTCAAACCACATGCCTCAACTTTCTATTAAGCTACTTTCTCCTGTACCAGATACTTCTTTTCTGCTCTAGTTAGCCAAACTGGGCTATTTTCCTCCAACCCCCGATTAATCGGCGTAACGATTACCTCCAGCACTTTCCCCGCCGGAAAATCACTCCGTCATATTATCTTGTTTTCTCAACACTTCACATAGAATGACATTTGCTATGCCGGAGGAAGATCCTTTTCCTTCAGCATAACAGATTCCTCCCTGAAAGCTGCAGACTGCAAAGTTTCTCCAATTTGTCGGAGGTAAAAAAGCCCAGTGTGATAACGAATCAACATCCACAACTTTCAGACACAACATTTCCTTTACCTGGAATGTAATTTACATCTTACCAGATCTACCAGACCTTTTCTACAGCCCAATACACGTTTTTTTTTTCAACAAAACAACAACAAAACAACACAACAACAACAATAATAATATATATATACATATACCAAGGCTTCTTCCCCCTTACAAGGGAGGTAGCCAAAAAGGAAAATGCATAAAATCATTCCCACCCATTCCATCCCTAAATACACTCCACTCCTCCCCACCCTCCCTCTTATCTTAGCACCTCCTGGATGACGGGTCATCCCTGCACCCTGTCCACTGCCCTGGGTCAGAGGCAGTGTCGCAAGGCACAGCACATCCACAGCAAGACCGCTTATAATTTAAAAAAAAAAAAAAAAAAAAAAAAAAAAAAAAAAAAAAAACGCACGAACCCTTACGGTACATTTTGCTCTGTACGATTATCGCTTAACGATGATCGTTCATGGCTCAACGATAATCGTCAAACGATTGTCAAGAGCACAAATTCTTCGTTTCTGAACGGGGCCGTTGAACTTTGAAATACAAAATACAATTCTTATCATTCCAACCAAGCCTACCAACGCGTTAGTAGGATACCCGGAGGTAGGATACGCGGCACCCGACCTAGTTATGGACCAAAAGGTCTCCTGTCGTTATGCTCCGTCACCCACCATTGTCTGTATTAGGAGACTATGGACTATGGACTACCTAGGACAGACCACCCGCTATCGTGGGATCGGTAGTTGTAGGAAAATGAAAAGATAGTTGTGTAAGAAAGAAGGCTATTTTCACAGTTTTTTTTTTTTTTTTTTTTTTTTTTTTCCGTGGCGTCGTGGCTTTGGAGGGATGGGCAGGAGACCTGGAATTGGAGGCTGGAATCAATGCATGTCACCGTGAGGTTACTTTAGGGGTATTTATCGCACCAGGCAAAAATGTGCCCTTACCAGCTTCCCTCTTTTCCCTCGTCACCCACTCACTTTCTCTCTCCTCCACCTTCTCCCCCTCCCTCCTGCACCTTCTCCCCCTCCCTCCTCCACCTTCTCCCCATCCCTCCTCCACCTTCACCCCCTCCCTCCCACTCACTTCCTGCTCCATCCGCTTCGAATCTTGGTCGTTTTTTCCTTATGCCTCCTTTACACGTGGAAAGTTGGGAGGCAAGTCAAGTGTGCAAGTTAGTTGCTACAAGCCACTTGCCTGTGTAAACATCTGCTCGACAAAAAAAAAAAATGTTTACACACGGCAAGTAATTTGTAGCAAGTAACTTGCACATTTGGTAGAGTTCCCGGCCGCCACTAATAATCTAATAATCGTCTTTGTCTTCTGCTAAATGATTGAAAACAAACAATTGTAATGGCAGCGAAATAGCGTAACCTTATACATACATACATACATACATATACCAAGGCTTTTTCCCCCTTACAAGGGGGGTAGCCAAAAAGAAAAAGGCATAGAATCATTCCCACCCATTCCATCCCTGAATACACTCCACACCCCTCCACCCTCCCTCTTATCTTAGCACCTCCTGAATGACGGGTCATCCCTGCACCTTGTCCACTGCCCTGGGTCAGAAGCAGTGTCGCAAGACACAGCACATCCACAGCAAGGCCGCTTCATTAAATCGGCGACCCCCCCTCTCCGTCCCCCCATTGCATAAAATGAGAGGATGGGGAGAAATCCCTTCGGGCTGCGTCAAATTTTGCTCACACATACTACCTCACCCCCCATCCACCCGCCCATTCCACCTCATGCTATCCCAACATCATCCATATACAACCATTCTCCATTCACCCCTGTCTTCTGTCCTCTCCCGTCCTTCCTCAACAGACATTCCCCTCTTCCCCAAAGCCCCCTTCACCCCATCCATCCACCTCATCCTAGGACGCCCCTTCATGTTCACTCCCTCCACATCTGCCCTCCACACCTCTTTTACTAGTCTTTCTTCCCTCATTATTTCCATGTGTCCAAACCATCCTAATATTCTTTCATCAACCCTATCTCCCAGCTCCCTTTCCACCCCCGTTCTCCTCCTCACCTCCTCATTTCTCACTCTATCTAGCCTAGTAACCCCCATCATACTTCTCAGACACCTCATCTCAAACACATTCAAACTCCTTCTCTCTTCTTCTCTTATGTTCCATGTTTCTGCCCCATACAGTGCTGTTGGCACAATCACTCCTTCATACAGTCTCCTCTTAGCATCCATTCCCAAATGTCTATTCCTCATTACACTCTTTAATCCACCAAGGCATTTACTCGCTTCTCTCAATCTACATTCTACCTCCACTTTCACTCCACCTTTCCCTGCCACATTTGCACCCAAGTATCTAAAACTATCCACTTCCTCCAGTCGCTCTCCCATAATGCTCACTTCCAGTCTACTGCCACTTTCACCCCTTGTACATCTCATCACCTTACTTTTACCCACATTTATCTTTAGCTTTCTTCTATCACATACTCTCCCAAACTCTGCCACCAACTTCCTCAATCCCTCCTCCGATCCTGCCACAAGCGCAGTGTCGTCCGCAAACAACAACTGGCTCACCTCCCACTTTTCTCCATTTTCTT
>NC_134810.1:42005289-42015289 GCF_046742065.1 Oratosquilla oratoria | reverse complement strand
CAGTGGTAGGGGTTATTATGTATTTTACTTCTACTCTCTTTCTCTCTCTCTCTCTCTTATCATGAAACCAAGGAAATCGAGGTCAGTGGTAGGGGTTATCATGTATTTTACTTCTACTCTCTTTCTCTCCTTCTCTTTCTCTCTCTCTCTCTCTTATCATGAAACCAAGGAAATCGAGGTCAGTGGTAGGGGTTATCATGTATTTTACTTCTACTCTCTTTCTCTCCTTCTCTTTCTCTCTCTCTCTCTCTCTTATCATGAAACCAAGGAAATCGAGGTCAGTGGTAGGGGTTATTATGTATTTTACTTCTACTCTCTTTCTCTCCTTCTCTTTCTCTCTCTCTCTCTCTCTTATCATGAAACCAAGGAAATCGAGGTCAGTGGTAGGGGTTATCATGTATTTTACTTCTACTCTCTTTCTCTCCTTCTCTTTCTCTCTTATCATGAAACCAAGGAAATCGAGGTCAGTGGTAGGGGTTATCATGTATTTTACTTCTACTCTCTTTCTCTCCTTCTCTTTCTCTCTCTCTCTCTCTTATCATGAAACCAAGGAAATCGAGGTCAGTGGTAGGGGTTATCATGTATTTTACTTCTACTCTCTTTCTCTCCTTCTCTTTCTCTCTCTCTCTCTCTCTTATCATGAAACCAAGGAAATCGAGGTCAGTGGTAGGGGTTATCATGTATTTTACTTCTACTCTCTTTCTCTCCTTCTCTTTCTCTCTCTCTCTCTCTTATCATGAAACCAAGGAAATCGATGTCAGTGGTAGGGGTTATCATGTATGTTACTTCTACTCTCTTTCTCTCCTTCTCTTTCTCTCTCCCTCTCCTTCTCTCTTTCTCTCCTTCTCTTTCTCTCTCCCTCTCCTTCTCTCTTTCTCTCCCTCTCCTTCTCTCTCTCTCTCTAGTCTCTTCTCTCTCTCTTTCTCTCTCTGTCCCACCTCTCTCTCTCTGCCACCCCCCTCTCTCTCTCTCTTTTGCCTCTCTTTCTCTCTCTGTCCCCCCTCTCTCTCTCTCTGCATAGCATCAGCTTCCTTAGAATCTATGATATTACGATTTTTAACATAATTTCATAAAAAAAACGCATTTACCGTTTGAATTGACCAGTACACACGCGGTCCGAGTTCGAATCCCGCCCAGGGCTAAAATAATTTCGTTACTCCAACTCTTGTGGGAGGTGAGTTGGTTGTGCGTGTAAAGTCACAGCATTACCCATAGACCGGTCATGTATGAGCTCTGAGTTCTCTTCCGGGAGGGTAGTACCTGTCGATTAGGAGTCCAACACGTGATCCAAGACCATGGTGAATCACACACACACACAGTGACCCCTACATTTGACTAATGTTTGTCCCCCCTTCTCCTCCTACAGATCCCTGTCATTGCGACTGGGGTACAGCAACAATACGTGCCCACAACAGTCTACCAGTCGGTGGCGACGACCTCGGTCCTCTACAACACCAATGTCCTCACCACTACAGTGGTGAAGCTCCGAACTAGGTTGAGAACGAGCGTAAGTCATCTTCTAGACTAGGGGTTCTTAACCTTTTTTCTCCAATTCCCCACTTTTTAGTGAGCCAACTCTCCATTTCCCACCACAGTATTTGGATGTAATGTATTAAATTTTGAAGCACTATCGATTATTTGTGGGTGGAAACAAATTCACGAAATGTGACAACAAGAAGACACCAGAAACAAACAAAAAGAAACAAAAACACATCGATAAAAAAAAAAAAAAAAGAGTGGTTCTTCTGTCCGACCGGTCACTCCCCACTTGGCAACTCCGCCATTCCCCAGCAGTGGGGAATTCCCCACAGGTTAAGAACCACTGCTCTAGACCCCCCCAAAAATGAATAAGTAAATAAATAAACACATAAGAGAGGTCTATGTTCTCAGACTTCTTCTTGAGATGGCCAGCACTTAAGCCTAACCGTTCTCATCTAGTGTTGTGAATTTGAAAAGCTGGAAGACGACTTCGTTTTCAGTATTCTAGAATTTCCCTAAGTCTACAATTGAACAATGTGTCTAACATTCGTATTCTAGGTTTAACTTTTCTTAGTTCGTCATTCAGCTTCTCAATATATGACGCAAAGGTGACTTGACATATTGAAATTCGAAAAATGGAAGATTGAAATCTTGGTCGTTTCTACGCAAACGAACTTCCTTGAGTCGCGTATGTGTGATAGGGGCTTTATAGCCAAGCATTCTGGAAGTATACATATAGAGGGCAGGATACATAAGATGGGGGAGAGGGAAGGAGGGAGGGATTTGGAGGTTTAGTGCAAGGGAAGAATGAAATGGAAGGAAGTAGAGTTATGATAGGTGTGGGGGCACACCCACTTACTCGGTTATTTTTACAGTCATGCGGACTGTTTTTATTTTTAATTCTGGAAGTCTGTCACTGGTTAGTTGGTAAGACTTTTAGTCGTCTCAGCTGACCCCGGGTCTTGTCGTTCCTCCTAGAAGAAATCAGTTTCTTGGTGCGGTGGGGGATCCCAGGTTATCCATTTTCTTTAAATGACATATTTTCGGGTTCATTATTGACCTTTCACCAGAATGTACATAGAAATCTTTGCTCAATAATAAACACAAGAGTTTATTTAGACCAGAAATGGGGTAACAATTTCATGTGCAGGTGCCAAAGATCTGCCAAAGCTATACAAAAATTTCTCGATTGTCAAAGGAGTAGAATTATAGGCCAACAGTTCTTGAAACTTTTTCGGTGCCCTTAGTACCCCTTGATATTTCAGAAAAAAAAAGAAAAAAATCTCGTACCCCCATCCAATACAAATACAATGCAAACATACGAAAAGGATTAGTGATACAAACCTAGCTTTGCTTTCTCAGAGTAAACATACAGTACCATGCACTGGCTATCATGCCTCGTACCACTAGGTTCAATATTTCGTACCCTAGGGTAAGCACCACTGTTGTAGGCCTATATAATAGCATGGGTCACCTCCTCTCATCTCCTGGGACCTCAATCCGCCGCCCAGCTCAGCAATCGGTAACCAGTGGTCATACAACAGATGTTGGAGTTTCTTTAGTTATTTGTTTTAAGATGAGCTCTGGATTTCGCGCCCTGTGATCTAGACTGCCAGTCAACCAATCAACGGGCTCCATACAAGTGGGAGTCAGAGTCAGTTGAGGTTCAACATCCAATGAGAGGCTTCGATATACATGTGACGTAAGCAAAACAGCGCATCTTGAGAACTCTCTTTAAATCTCATCAGACGCTTTTTATTTCACCAAGAGGACATCTAAACCCGATGAAAAAGTTCCTCAACGAAGGATGACAAGAAACTGGATTAGTTGTAACCTGGTCATCTCAAATTATATCTTTATTCTCATTTACTACCCTGCGACACTGCTTCTGACCCAGGACAGTGGACAAGGTGCAGGGATGACCCGTCATCCAGGAGGTGCGAAGATAAGAGGGAGGGTGGAGGGGTGTAGAGTGGATTCAGGGATGGAATGGGTGGGAATGATTTTATGCCTTTTCCTTTTTGGCTACCTCCCTTGCAAGGGGGAAAAAGCCTTGGTATATGTATGTATGTACTACCCTGTCTCTGATCTCTCCCTACAGGTGAACTACCGAACCAGCTACACGACCCAGCTCAGTACCCAGGTGGTTCCACATGTAACGACCCAGGTGGTGTTCAGGACAAGTTACCAACCTTTCACTGAAGAATCTGTCGTCGTCAGAACGAGACCGACGCTCGTGGCGGTTACGACCACAGAGTACATCATTACGGACGTGATCGAGAGTCAGCCGGTGAGTGACGACCATAAGGCCTACATTAGGCAGTTCCATGTTCATTACCACCTGTCATCCCCCATCCATAAAGTTATCTAACCTTTTCTTAAAATAACATAATTTCTGGCTCACTACATGGTTACTAAAAAAGATATGAACATAGGAATGGAAGAGACTGCACGAGGCCATAAGGCCTACATTAGGCAGTTCCATGTTCATTACCACCTGTCATCCCCCATCCATAAAGTTATCTAACCTTTTCTTAAAATAACATAATTTCTGGCTCACTACATGGTTACTAAAAAAGATATGAACATAGGAATGGAAGAGACTGCAAGAGACCATAAGGCCTACACTAGGTAGTTCCATGTTCATTATCACCTGTCATCCCCCATCCAAAAAATGTTATCTAACCTTTTCTTAAAACAACCAGTAATTTCTTCCTCACTACATGGTTACTAAAAAGATATGAACATAGGAATGGAAGAGACTGCAAGAGACCATAAGGCCTACACTAGGTAGTTCCATGTTCATTACCACCTATCATCCCCATTCATAAAGTTATCTAACCTTGTCTTCAAACAACCAATCGTTTCAGCGCTCGCTACATGGTTACTAAGTCTATTCCTTCCGTCAACCATTCTATTGATAAAACAGTTCTTGTTTATTTCCTTTCTTAAATCTAAATTCGTCAAATTTATATCAATTGGTGCGAATCCTGACCTGCTATCTTCGTCATTGTTTATCTTTCTGTTCCATGAAAGTTGTCAAAATCGAGGTCAGTGTAGATGTATATGTGATTGGCAATAGCCCACAAGTTTGTCCTAAGGCCCCAGCCACATCAGGTAGTCTTTGGAAGTCGCTGATAGTCGGTAATAAAACATATAGATAGACCGATAGATACATATATTACAACATACACTGAATAGTCCCCGGTACATAGATATTCATCTTAACCACATTAACTTTTATATGTGTATGTGTACCTTAATCATATCAATAGTGGAAAGTGCAGTGGTTCCAGTGTTCACGTATAGAATAAGATTCTGGGAATAGTGATTTGGGAAAGGGCCATGTCCCTGGAGATGGATTCTCAAGAAGTGTGTCTGGATTGAGGGAAATGAAGAGAGAGAGAGAGAGAGAAAGAGAGAGAGAGAGAGAGAGAGAGAGAGAGAGAGAGAGAGAGAGAGAGAGAGAGAGAGAGAGAGAGAGAGAGAGAGAGAGAGAGAGAAAGAGAGAGAAAGAGAGAGAAAGAGAGAGAGAGACATACGAGGGAACGGCTCCGAAGGACAAGGTAAACAGAACATTGTTGCTGTGGTCGAGGTACTCTGATTGAACGGGGATGGACCTCCCGTCAAAGAAATACATCAAGCAAGGAGAGAGAGAGGAAGAGAGAAGGGAAAGGGGAAGAGTAAAAGAGCATAGAGAGTGTAAACGAGTGCGGGAAGGCAAAGAACTTAGGGTATATGAGGTCAACTTGTTGGTACTAAACTGAAGCAACTCTGAAGAATTCGGAAGGGAGGGACCTAGTATTGTAAACCAGGATACGAGAGACTAAGTGGTGGTAGTAAAACGAAGACGATCTAGGAATTGATTTACTCTAACGTTTCGACCAACTTGGTCTTCTTCAGAGAGATGTAGGGAAAGTTTTTAACATGGGTCATAATTTATATCAATCCTTTATGGCGGCTATCATTTCCAGATGATATTGAGTACTGCATTATTTTTGGTTTCTGTGAGTCTCTCTCTCTCTCTCTCTCTCTCTCTCCCTCCCTGTGGTGACAGGAGATATACTGTATATATATAAACATGGAAATTACATAAACATGTTCTATTTTCATGACTAAATTACTTAACGAGGTATCATGCCAAGGCTTCTTCAGAGAAATGAACCCAACTCACTCGCTACTTCCAGGTGCTTCAACCTACCACCGTCACCCAGTTCTCCACCGCCTTCAACGACCGGACCGTGACCACCACCGCCGTCGACCGTCAGGTCACTTACGTCACAACGACCCGCCCGATACCCCGCGTCATCGACCAGACGCAAGTCGTGACGCAACGAGTCCCCAAGCGCGTCACTGCGACAGTCCGCAGAGACGTGACTCATACTGTAGTCGAGACCCGTAACCAACCGCAGGTTGTTCGCGTCACGGAGACGGCTGTTCACACGCAACACGTCACGCGGACCCAGGCCAACCCGGGGGCACTTCTCCAGGGTAACGCGGCACCTGTTTACGTCACTGTCACCGTTGTGCAAACAGTCACCGGGGCACCTTGTACGGCCTCTGGTCCTCTCCCAGGGGGGCCTGTGGCTGGGGTCACACCTATCCCCGGGTACAGAGTCCCTGGCTAGACCCCGAGCAGGGGCTTCTGACGCACGTGACATGGTGTACCAGAAACGTTTCAGGGACGTTGGCCTTCCGGCTGTGCAGAGACACACAGAAAACAAAGACGTTCACGACCGTAGTTCCATGTCACTGGGGAAGAGTTCCCAGAGGGTCTCTCCTAAACGTAACAATCTGCAACCGAGGCAATGAACTTGCAATTTGTTCTTCCGTTCAAACGCAGAACTTGTTCCTCTTTTTTCTTGGGGTATGTTGAACTCTGTTTCGCTGCTACGTGCGGCAGCTACATTTCTTTTGGCTTCCGACGGGTGTTTCTAATCAGCTTAAGGGAACCTCGAGAGGCAGCAAAAAGTGGTTAAAGTAATATTACCCATGTGCTTAAGAGGAATAAGAACCAGTGATTAAATATTGTACACTGAGGTTAATCTATGTCCGTGCATCGCTTTTGTATAGAACACGGGCTGGAAAATATAGCGAGGACGCAGGATGATGAAAGCTTAGAAGTGTCCCCTCTCTCTCTCTCTCTCTCATCCAATTCATTCTTTCTTCCTCAATCTCCACTTTTCTTTTTATTTATTCTAATCGTTCTTCATCTCTCTCTCTCTCTCTCTCTCTCTCTCTCTCTCTCTCTCGCTCTCTCTATTATCTTCCCTCATCCAAGTTCATTCTTTCTTCCTCAATCTCCACTTTTCTTTTTATTTATTCTAATCGTTCTTCTTCTCTCTCTCTCTCTATTTATCTTCCCTCATCCAAGTTCATTCTTTCTTCCTCAATCTCCACCTTTCCTTTTATTTTAATCGTTCTTCCTCTCTCTCTCTCTCTATTTATCTTCCCTCATCCAAGTTCTTTCTTTCTTCCTCAATCTTCAACTTTCTCTTTATTTATTTTAGTCGTTCATCCCCTCTCTCTCTCTCTCTTTCTCTCTCCCTCTCTCTATTTATCTTCCCTCATCCAAGTTCATTCTTTCTTCCTCAATCTTCACCTTTCTTTTTATTTATTTTAATCGTTCTTCCTCTCTCTATTTATCTTCCCTCATCCAAGTTCATTCTTTCTTCCTCAATCTCCACCTTTCCTTGTATTTTAATCGTTCTTCCTCTCTCTCTCTCTCTCTCTATTTACCTTCCCTCATCCAAATTCATTCTTTCTTCCTCAATCTCCACCTTTCTTTTCATTTATTTCAATCGTTCTTCCTCTCTCTCTCTCTATTTAACTTCACTCAACCAAGTTCATTATTTCTTCCTCAATCTTCACCTTTCTTTTTATTTATTTTAATCGTTCTTCCTCTCTCTCTCTCTCTCTCTCTCTAACTTCATTCTATTTTTTCTATTTTCAACATCTATTCTTACTCTACTTCTATATTATATATATATTATATATATATTATATATATATTTATATATATATATATACATATATATATGATATATATATATATATATATATATAATACACCCAAATCTTCAATCCTAAAACTAATTAACTTTAATTCCCTATACTACATCCTCTCCCTCCATGACACTCGACGTCATACGAGAGACATACTATGGCCGCCATCTGTCTGATACCCTCTCCTTCCGTGTCCTTCTGCCCCCTTTGCCTTCTGTGTGTCTCTGTGCGTTCGTGGCAGTCCATGCCCTACAGTTTCTGCTCCCGTGGCACGGTCACTGTGTCCTCAGAACTTTCCCTCCTCCCCTTACGGTAATGACTACCTATTTGGCCCGAGATAAGCAGATGTCAAGTATAAGTCTAGTCATCCTCACCCTGAAATTATCACACGCATATGTTTTACACGTCTGTGTAAAGCATGCATACGAGTATATACATGTGTGCACACACACGCACACACACACACACATATATATACTTGCATAAATGCATGCACTTTTACTTGGAGCAAAGTACATAAACATAGATGCATACGAATCATTACATATTATATATATATATATATATATATATATATATATATATATATATATATATATATATATACATATACACATAGCCCGAGTTCGATCCCCTTGCAACAATTCAACTCTCATTTCCGCGACTTCCCGTCTCCTCTCTGCAACAGAGGTCATCCAAGGTGCAGTGTACCAGCGCTGCACTTCAGCACTGGCACGTAGTCAGTATGTTACGAGCTGATTGCACTGGCTTCAGACTCTATTCACAATAACATCCTCTCCAACACAGTTAATGCTTCTCATGAACCTTTTGTCATCAAAATAACCTTACCAAACTGGAATCATCCATCGTGGTGAAGGCGTATCTCTCTCCTGGAGATAGGCCGGTTACACTGCAATATATATATATATATATATATATATATAGATATAGATATAGATATAGATATAGATATAGATATATGAAAAAGGTGGAAAACGAGAGTCACAGGTCTCGTTCCGAGTTTATTCCTGACTGGTTTCGCTTGTAGCTTCTTCAGAAGAAGCTACAAGTGAAACCGGTCAGGAGTAAACTCGGAACGAGACCCGCGACTCTTTTTCACCCTTTTTCAACTTGTCACAATGTCTCAACATATATATATATATATATCCACACAAGTATGAAAGTATATACTTCTGTGTGTATGCTAGTATTATATATGCAAATACGTATTATGTATATTATACATAAGGTTTTATGAATATCAGTACACTACACAGTAGATAGTATTTGAAGTTTTATAAAACGCCTCACACATACATACATGCATATCACATAGATGCTTATAATGATCATATACATATTATATATATATATATATATATATATATATATAATGTGTGTGTGTGATCTATTATAAATATACGTAAAATATATGTATATATGTATGTGTACCTACTTTAATTCCCTTACCTTCAACATGTGTAGATAAAACCCCAGTATTTTAGTTAAACCCTTACCTGATCCTCGAATGCACAACACAATTAGTTTGTCTTTATAAATTATTCTCTAATTGGGTTTGCGAACAGATTTAGTATCACTGAGATAACTATCTGTGTCGGGGTTCATGATATCCGTCCTTGTCCCCACGGGGAAATATGTTCTATTCTCGTTTCCATGTATTTGTTAGTATTTAGAAGAAAAGTCAAACCCTAAGGCCCTGTTCACACTAGCGGTCTGAACCGCGCGGTAACCGCGGTGGTACCGCATAGTCAAGGAAAAACAACGCGGGTGTGTGTGAACGCCTCCTCTGCCTTACACTGTAATCGAAACCGCTAGTGTGAATAGGGCCTAAAACACCTTTTTTGGGGCCTTTGTGTGCTCCTTTTGTAACCTTTTGTACTCAAATAGAATACTGAAAATATACTTGTCTGATTCTCCTTGAACCTTCCTTAAAGAATTGCCCACAGGTAGGCGGATACTTTTGCCTTTGGGTGAAAAAGCAGAGTTTCTCTCCTTGGGAGTATCGAAGAGTTGAAGTCACTGAGATGATGAGGAGAGGTTGTGGCAGTAGTGTAGAGGCAGGAGGGAAGCTGAATTAAGGGGTAGAAGTTAACAATGTTAAACATTGTTCGTTGGACTACATAGTCTAAGGGCTCTTAGGTACAGACCTTAGACTATGTAGTCCACAGTACCTTGAAGAAGAACTAGAGGAAGTAAGCTCACAACTAGAGAAAATAGGATATCCAGACTGGTTTTTACTCAAAGCCATTAGTAAAGCAAAAACCAGCCATTATAAAGATAACTCCAACACTCATAACATACATAATTGGGACAGAAAAAAAAAGTATAAAATTACCATACCATGACTCTATCCACAAAGTTTCTAAACTACTTCCTCCTGAACAAATCAAATTCACATCATATTATCCCAACAGCCTATTTTCTAAAGTAGTTGATGTCCATAGAAGAACCCAAGATAATAACAACCCAGGAGTTTATAAATTACCATGCAAGG